>NC_059381.1:5134388-5424388 GCF_019703515.2 Myxocyprinus asiaticus
CGCCCCACCGAGAATGAACCACATTATAGCGACCATGAGGAGGTTACCCCATGTGACTCTACCCTCCCTAGCAACCGGGCCAATTTGGTTGCTTAGGAGACCTGGCTGGAGTCACTCAGCACGCCCTTGGATTCAAACTAGCGAACTCCAAGGGTGGTAGCCAGCCTCTTTTACCACTGAGCTACCCAGGCCTAGCCTGAGGATTTTTAATTCTTTGACATATTGTCCTCCTAGAACAGTTATGGAACAGAGTGTATAGAATCTCACTCGCATGGCATCACGTGACTCCAATCCCATCAAATTTAAAATATGGGGTTGCTCTGAATAATGTCTATCCACAGATTTCCTGACTAACAGCTGGGCGGTGCCATGATGATTCTAATTGCCACTGGGCTGTTTTCTGGTCTCCGTAAAAAACTACCAATAGGACATGGCTGGGTCTAAGGAGGGGCTAGTCTGCCCCCCTATTTACCATTTTAAGTGTTAATAGGAGTAAAAATTAGTTCAGGCTCAACTTGTGCAGTTGTTGGCTGTCATAGCAACTCAAAGTTAATGATATCAACGTAACTAACCTTGTTCATAGCTTCACGTCATCCACCCACTCCTTAAACTTTGGCGAGTGAGGCACTGTCCAAAAAGACGTTCATCGCGACTCTCTAAAGCAGTGTTTCTCAACTGGTGGGATGCAACCCAAAAGTGGGTCGCAGGTCTGTTCGGATTGGGTCGCGAACAGCAGCAGGGAAAGAAAAGTTAAATGGTTCTGCCTCCATTTAAAAAATATTGGCTGCCACCCAAGCGAAATTTAATGATAAGCTCGTGTTAGGCACTATATAAGTTCTAAATATGCTTATCTGCAATGAGATATTTTCGCAGTGCGATTGAAACCTGGACTTCTCTCCTTTTTTTTTTAACATTGACAAAGTCCATTGTCTTAACTCTACTTATAAGGGCACTGCACTGTAAATATAAGGGCATGTACTGTACATGAAGGTCTTTAAAGTCTGGACCTCCAAGACTTATGACTTCAACAACTTGATACTTGCCCTTATGCTTGAAAATAAAGAACAAAACTATGCATGACAAAAACAAAATGCAACACATGCTCCATTAAATACAGGTTACGTTTTTCACTTGGGTCTCCACTTGATGTCCAATGTAAAATCTGGGTTCTGAAGCAAAACCAGTTGAGAACCACTGCTTTTTTTGTATTATTATTTTTTTTTTTTTTTTTTTACAATTTTGACAAAAAACAACAGAGACTGCTGAAAACTTAAGCAGGCATCCTTTAAGAATCATGAAACACTTCCGCATTCAGGAAAAAGGTGGTTACCATAACTGCGTCATAAGTTTGAACAAGAATAGCCAACAACCTAGTTGTTTTTGCAAATTAAGCTGGAAAATGCATTAGAAGAAAGTACTTTAACAATTAAAAAATTACTTCTGTAAGATCTCATGAATCCACTGTACGCCTATTCCTCAAAGTCTTGAATTCATTTGTCGAAATTACAGGTATTATGTACTGAAAATGTAGGTCTATACATGTGTCTATTTTTCAAGCTAATATCTTGTCCTATTGACATTGCGTTCATGTAAGATTCACAGCAGTGCAAAGGAAATGCTGTAAGAGATAACAAAAGTTTGGGAGCGACATACAGCAGCAGTTCTAGTCTTTCCTTTCCTGACCAGATCTAGATTAAAGAACAACTGAAGCCCTATAAATGCGTTCACTTTCCATCAGTTGTTTGTTTGATGGTCTTCTTGTGTATTTGTTTGCATAATGGTTACTAGCGCGTTCTGCTGTCATTGTGCATGACACTGGAACAGTTCAAATGTGTATCAAAGGTACAAACAGATAGAGAGAGATGATTTTATTTCTTAGAACAAAGGACCAGCTCCTGTCATAAATGTGACCTCAAATGTAATGCCTTAGAAAAATCTCCCATGCATTTTTTCACACCCCCACATATCCGTGCACGCACACAATTGATTTAATTTGAACCCTAACCTTAACCATGCAGGTGAAAGAGCTTAACTAGTGATTATTTTCCACTATATCAGTAGTTGATTTTGCTCAGGAACCAAGTGATGACCCAACACAGTCCCAAAATTATTTATTGTATAAAAGTAAACAAAAATGTCCTTAAAACAAGCATTGAAATTCATTAACATTACCATTAACATGACATAGTCTGAATAGGAAAATAGATAATTTCATAAATTTTCATGATTTGTTGTGATGTGTTTCTTTCTTTTGTTTCAACTGCTCTTCTGAAGACAGCAAGGAAATGTTTGTTTTATACAGATAACCAATTACTTTCAGTCCTAAGAATACTTTTGAGTAACTGAAACTCCTATGTGCGTCTTACGTGGACAGAAATGAGCTATGGCTAAACAAAAATAGCATCAAATAGAGGCGGCACAGTTTCTTTTATGTTTTTAAAACTGTTGAGTTTTCTATCAAAGTGATTGTTGTTCAGTAAAGGTGAAAATGTCATGTTGTCATGTCAATGACTAACACGCATCCACTGCTGCAAACTAACTGTGAGAACTTCATGCAAACAACTTATGAAACATCCTCCAGCTGAGAGTAAATATCCAGACAGAAAACCTACAGAGCTGTTGTGTAAGTAATACTCTCAAACTGTGAGAGTGGAACACAGATGTTTTTTCTTACTAATTGGACAACTGAGACAAAGACAGACATGTAGAATTTGTGGGAAAATGACTTTTAGCCCTGAATTGTGACACATCTGAATATTTAAAGGCTCACGTAGTATATTTACACATGCATGAACAGGTACTCATGAACTCCATGTACACACATCTGACGCATATAGCAGGAAGAGGCCAAATCCTTTTGCTGTAACCCTAACCTAAACTGAGAAGACTCACAGTGTTTAGATTTATCACATCTACAGTAAAACCTTTAGATCTGGGTTTAACATCATATGCATTTGGGCTGGTTTAGCTGATTATTTGATTTCTTGGAATATGAATTATTGCAAAGTTTAGATTTTTTAAGCCATTCAGGAGGAAAGGCTATTATATTATATTATATTATATTAACAGGTAACAGTAGAAAGCTTACTTTTACAGCTTTCATTAGTCTTGGTTAATGTTAAATTCTACATATAGGCCTACTAATTTTAGCTTTTTATATTAAAAGTTGTATATGATCATGTTAGTTAATGCTATATAAACTAACTGAATAAATAATGAACAATAGTATTTTGATAAATTAATATTTATCAAGATTAGACTAACAAATGCTGTTAAAAATACAGTGCATCCGGAAAGTATTCACAGCGCTTCACTTTTTCCACATTTTGTTATGTTACAGCCTTATTCCAAAATGGACTAAATTCATTATTTTCCTCAAAATTCTACAAACAATACCCCATAATGACAATGTGAAAGAAATTTGTTTGAAATCTTTGCAAATGTACATAAGTATTCACAGCCTTTGCTCAATAATTTGAAGCACCTTTGGCACCAATTACAGCCTCAAGTCTTTTTGAGTATGATGCTACAAGCTTGGCACACCTATTTTTGGGCAGTTTCTCCCATTCTTCTTTGTAGGACCTCTCAAGCTCCATCAGGTTGGATGGGGTGCATCGGTCCACAGCCATTTTCAGATCTCTCCAGAGATGTTCAATCAGGTTCAAGTCTGGGCTCTGGCTGGGCCACTCAAGGACATTCACAGAGTTGTCCCGGAGCCACTCCTTTGTTATCTTGGCTGTGTGCTTAGGGTCGTTATCCTGTTGGAAGATGAACCTTCGCCCCAGTCTGAGCTCCAGAGCGCTCTGGAGCAGGTTTTCATCAAGGATGTTGCTGTACACTGCTGCATTCATCTTTCCCTCGATCCTGACTAGTCTCCCAGTTCCTGCCGCTGAAAAACATCCCCACAGCATGATGCTGCCACCACCATGCTTCACTGTAGGGATGGTATTGGCCAGGTGATGAGCGGTGCCTGGTTTCCTCCAGACATGACACTTGCCATTCAGGCCAAAGAGTTCAATCTTTGTTTCTCATGGTCTGAGAGTCTTTCAGGTGCATTTTGGCAAACTCCAGGCGGGTTGTCATGTGCCTTTTACTGAGGAGTGGCTTCCGTCTGGCCACTCTACCATACAGGCCTGATTAGTGGAGTGCTGCAGAGATGGTTGTTCTTCTGGAAGGTTCTCTTCTCTCCACAGAGAAATGCTGGAGCTCTGTCAGAGTGACCATCGGGTTCTTGGTCACCTCCCTGACTAAGGCCCTTCTCCCCCGATTGCTCAGTTTGGCCAGACGGCCAGCTCTAGGAAGAGTCCTGGTGGTTCCAAACTTCTTCCATTTACGGATGATGGAGGCCACTGTGCTCATTGGGACCTTCAATGCTGCAGAAATTTTTCTGTACCCTTCCCCAGATCTGTGCCTCGATACAATCCTGTCTCGGAGATCTACAGACAATTCCTTGGACTTCATGGCTTGGTTTGTGCTCTGACATGCACTGTTAACGGTGGGACCTTATATAGACAGGTGTGTGCCTTTCCAAATCATGTCCAATCAACTGAATATAACACAGGTGGACTCCAATCAAGTTGTAGAAACATCTCAAGGATGATCAGTGGAAACAGTGGATGCACCTGAGCTCAATTGAGTGTCATGGCAAAGGCTGTGAATACTTATGTACATGAGATTTTTTTTGTTTTTTATTTTTAATAAATTTGCAAAGATTTCAAAAAAACTTCTTTCACGTTGTTGTAAAGAGGAGGCGAGAAGCAGCTTTCCTGGTTCAGGTCAGGTGTAAGCGCCCTTACCGCTTTTTCTCTCTCCGGAGAGATGCTTGACCATGCCCCCGCTGCCACATATCCCCACCGCCCGACTCAGGCCGGGGCGGCATCCGGCCTGCCTACCACTCCCCCCCATTCCTGGAAAGGAAGTCGGCAACAGCCATCTGCACCCCCGGTCTGTGGACCACCTTGAACTTAAACAGCTGAAGAGCCAGATACCAACGGGTGATCCGGGCATTAGTATCTTTCATGCGGTGGAGCCACTGGAGTGGGGCGTGATCCGAGCAGAGGGTGAAGGCCCGCCCCAGCAGGTAGTATCGGAGAGTGAGGACCACCCACTTGATGGTGATTCATTCCTTTTCCACGGTGCTGTACTTAGTTTCCCTTAACGAGAGCTTATGGCTAATGTACAGCACCGGCGCTCCTCCCCCTCCACCACCTGCAAGAGTACGGCCCCCAGCCCCCTGTCTGAAGCATCTGTCTGTAAAACAAGAGGGAGAGAGAAGTCAGGTGAATGTAAAAGCGCCCCCCCCGCAAAGTGCAGCTTTAACTTGCATGAACGCCCGCTGACACCAGACCGGATCTGGAGCTCCCTTTTTAGTGAGATCAGTCAGCAGGCTGGTGACGTCCGAATAATTAGGTACGAACCTTCTATAATAGCCAGCCAGCCCCAGGAACTGTCTCACCCCCTTTTTGGTCTTGGGTCTCGGGCAGGTCGCAATCGCCGCTGTCTTGTCAATTTGGGGACGCACCTGCCCGTGGCCCAAGTGGAACCCCAGGTACCGTACCTCCACCCATCCAATCGCGCACATCTTCGGGTTCGCTGTGAGTCCTGCTTGGCGCAGCGATCTCAGAACCGCCCTCAGATGTTGCATATATCGCTGCCAATCATTGCTATAAATGATGATGTCATCTAAATAGGCAGCGGCGTAAGCTGAATGCGGTCTGAGGATTCGGTCCATGAGACGCTGAAACGTAGCCGGGGCTCCAAACAAACCGAACGGAAGTGTCACAAATTGGTGTAATCCAAACGGTGTGGAGAAGGCGGTTTTCTCACGGGAAATTGGTGTCAAGGGGATCTGCCAATAACCCTTCGTCAAATCCAATGTCAAATAAAAACGAGCAGTGCCCAACCGATCGAGCAACTCATCAACGCGAGGCATTGGATATGCATCAAATTTAGACACCGCGTTGACTTTTCTATAATCCACACAGAATCGTACAGACCCGTCGCTCTTAGGCACTAGAACAACTGGGCTGGACCAATCACTCTGGGATTCTTCTATTACCCCCATATCAAGCATTGCATCTAATTCTTCCCAAAAGATTTTTTTCTTGTGTTTGGGTAATCGATAGGGGCGGCTAAGTACCACGACCCCCGGCTCGGTCTCGATGTGGTGATGGATGAGGTTTGTACATCCCGGTAGAGGGGAGAACACATCTGCAAACTCCTGTTACAACCTAGCAACCTCCGTGAGTTGGCTCGGTGAGAGGTGGTCTCCGCAAATGACTGGGGTGAACTGTTTATGTTTTGAACTCGCCTCCGGTCCGAGCTCCGCCTTCTCGGGAACTACCGTAGCCAACGTCACGGGAACCGCCTCCCTCCACAATTTCAGGAGATTGAGGTGGTATATTTGACGTGCGTCCCTTCTATTGGTTCGTTTAACCTCATAATCGAGATCTCCCACTCGTCGTGTGACCTCAAAGGGTCCTTGCCACTTGGCGAGTAATTTAGAGCTTGATGTGGGAAGCAATACAAGCACTTTATCTCCCGGTGCAAATTCCCTTAGCTGAGTTCCCCTGTCATACAGTCGGCGCTGTCATTCTTGAGCTTGGAGCAAATTCTCCTGTGTTAGCTGTCCCAAAGTGTGGAGTTTTGCTCTAAGATCAAGAACATACTGAATTTCATTTTTACTGTTTGAAGGTTCCTCCTCCCAGGCTTCTCGCAATACATCAAGCACGCCGCGTGGTCGTCGCCCATACAGCAGTTCGAATGGAGAGAAGCCAGTGGAGGCTTGCGGGACCTCTCGTACTGCAAATAACAGGGGGTCGAGCCATTTATCCCAATTTCTAGCATCGTCGTGTACGAACTTACGAATCATGTTTTTGAGGGTTTTATTAAATCGTTCCACCAGGCCATCCGTTTGAGGATGGTATACACTGGTGCGAATCGATTTAATATTTAACAACTCGTACAGTTCGCGTAGTGTCCGTGACATAAATGTTGTGCCCTGATCGGTGAGGATTTCTTTTTGGAATCCCCACCCGGGAGATTATTTTGAAGAGTGCCTCCGCAACACTGCGTGCTGAGATGTTGCGAAGAAGCACGGCTTCCGGATTGGTCCACTAGGACCAATACAAAGCGATGTCCATGTGCTGACCGTTCTAATGGCCCGACGAGGTCCATTCCAATTCTCTCAAAGGGGACCTCGATCAAAGGGAGAGGGCGCAATGGCGCTTTTGGGGTGGCCGGTGGGTTAACCAGTTGGCATTCGCGGCATGCCGCACACCACCTGCGGACATCGCCGCCAATGCCCGGCCAATAGAAACGGGCTATTAGACGGTTCAGTGTTTTCCTTTCTCCTAGGTGACCCGCCATGGGATTATAATGAGCCGCCTGGAATACCATTTCCCGACGGCTCCTTGGAATCAAGAGTTGGGTTGTATCCTCTTTGGTCCAAGTGTCCTGTGTCACTCTATACAACCGCTCATTTATAATTGCAAAATAAGGGTATGAGAGGGCGATGTCCGGCTGGAGTCGTTGACCATCGATGACTCTCTCTTGGTCAAAGGCGTGTTTGAGGGTTTCGTCTCGCGACTGCTCCAAAGGGAAATCCCCGTCAGGGAATTCCCTGAGAAGGGGCTGCAGCCTCTCCCCCTCTCTCGTCATTATGACGTGGAGCAGCGGATGGGTGAGGCGGGAACTAACCGCAGTCTCCACTCTATGCTTTTTCCCCCGAAATTTAATCGTCAGGGTCACCACCGGATACTTGTGAATATCCCTGTGTACACATTTCACCTTCACCGTTTTAGTTGTGACCAATGCCTCGGGTTGAACCAGGCGTTGGTGGATAGTGGTTTGATTACACCCTGTGTCCACCAATGCCTGGTGAGTACCCCCCTTGACACTTACCGATATCCGGTACGCTCCGGCCCAGTCGGGGGCAGCCTGTGGGTCAGTAACCCACACCACCGTCCCCAGCTCCATCAGAGGGCACTGATCTCGGAAGTGGCTCGGGTCTCCGCACCTCCAGCAGGCCGGCCCAGGTGCTACGCCCGCACTTGCATCGGCGGGCGCCCCCCCTGAGGGGGAGAGCGGCGGGGCATTGGGATAGGGGTAGGTGTCGCCTCCCACACCCAGGGAACTGGTCTCAGGGGCTGAAGTCCTCCTCGTCTGCATGGGGCAGGAACGGGACCTGGAGAGAGAGCAGAATGAGAGGAGAGAGGGGAGGGGGAAGAAACAGAGGAAGGAGAAAAAATGTAGGAGGTCTCTTCCGCCCTGGGGATCGCCGCCATGTGGTCCTCCGCAAGCCGGACAGCTTCCTCCAACGACGCCGGGCGGTGGCACTGGACCCACTCCGCCGTCCCTTTTAGCAGTCGATGTGTGAATTGCTCCAGTACCACCTGGTCGATAACTCCATCGATGTCGCGGTCCCCCGCTAGCAGCCATCTTCGGCAAGCGTCACGGAGCCGCTGGGCGAAGGCAAACGGGCGGTCGGAGCTCTCCAACTTCAAGCTCCGAAGGAGTTGACGACTTTCCTCCGGAGTGCGACCAACCCGTTGCAAGATGGCTCTCTTTAAATCTCCGTAGGCCAGGAGGCTCGTCGCTGGCAGTTGTTGAGCCGCGAGCTGGGCTTCCCCGGACAATAGTGGGATCAGTCGGGCTGCCCATTGGCCGAGCGGCCAACCCCAGATCTCGGCGGTCCGCTCAAACAAATCCAGGAAGGCCTAGGGGTCGTCCGCCGCCCCCATTTTCTGTAAAGCTGGCGGGGGTAACGGCGTGGGAGCATCCGGGGTCGCGGCTGAGGACGCCTTCTGGCTGAGGAGGCTCCGGATCACCTGCCGGTCCTCGGCTTCTTGGTCCGGCAATCTTGGTCTTGTCGGAGCTCAAGCAGTGTCTGTTGGTGGCTCTGATGTAGGCTGGCGAGGGCTTGGAGGATCTCCGCCAACTGGGAGGACTCTACGGGACGACTTCCATCCATTTTCAACCCAAACTTCAATTCCCGGGCTTCTGCACCAGTGTAAAGAGGAGGCGAGAAGCAGCTTTCCTGGTTCAGGTAAGGGTTTATTTTTCTCTTTGCAATATTGAACTTTAATCACACACCGCTTCATCAAAATAAAACTCTCATCATCACAAAACTCTTGCTTCCTGTTCGGCTCTGTGGTGCCCAGGCTCTATCTCCCTTTTCTACTTGCGGTGTGGCTCTATTTATCCGCTCTCCCCGTGCTTACTGAAATTAGAGACAGGTGTTAGACATAATTTAGCTCAGGTGTAAGCGCCCTTACCGCTTTCTCTCTTTCCGGAGATATGCTTGACCATGCCCCCGCTGCCACAGTTGTCATTATGGGGTGTTGTTTGTAGAATTTTGAGGAAAATAATGAATTTAATCCATTTTGGAATAAGGCTGTAACATAACAAAATGTGGAAAAAGTGAAGCGCTGTGAATACTTTCCGGAAAAAACCTTGTATGAAATCATACGAAATAGCCAACTTGTAAAATATGTACGAATTTTCATGAGAGAAGCACAGACACTCAAGAGACCGTATCTCTGGATATAGCAACACTTAAAACCCAAACAAAACGTTAACCTCCTCATGGTCGCTATAATGTGGTTCTCGCTCTTGGTGGGGCGCGTGGTGAGTTGTGCATGGATGCCGCGGAGAATAGCGTGAAGCCTCCACACGCGCTATGTCTCCGCGGTAATGCGCTCAACAAGCCACATGATTAGATGCACGGATTGACTGTCTCAGATGCGGAGGCAACTGAGATTCGTCCTCCGCCACCCGGATTGAGGCGGGTCACTACACCACCATGAGAGGACCTAGAGCGTGTTGGGAACTGGGCATGCCAAATTGGGGAGAAAACGGGAGAAAATCCAAAAAAATTAAAAACTTGACCTAAACTGAGCTGTAACACTAACCACTGCAGCCATGTATCTGATATAAAGGCATCTTATATTAGGCTATGTTTATTTATTTAGGCCATATTTGACATTGCTGAAATGTTTTCTCATGCATAAAGAGGCATGTGGCACCATCCCTCTGAGAACTTCAGATACCATTATATCTAACATTAGATATTTTTCCAGACATAACAAAGAGGTAGGCTTTGATATTATGTATATATTCTTCATTTCTATGTATTCTAGAAATGTATTTATTTATTTGATTTTCTTCATTTTTCTGTATTTTATAGTTAAACTGTAGTGTTATTACAGAAGAACATTATATATATTTTTTTCTCACCTTACTGTCCATTTCTCACCTGTTCCTCCAGTGAACTACTGCGTGTTCTCGCCTGACTGTCTGATACTGCTCACGTGATGTGATGACAGTAAACTTTACCTATGGAACACAACGTGTGCCAAACACATAGCCACAGTTAGTGGACACAAAGGGGCACAAAGAATTAATTGAATCAAAGTTTGTTTATCAATTACACAACAATGCAGTGTGCAGCAGTAGGCCTAATTGTTGACGATTTCTTTTGCAAACTGAAAAGGATAGAAATCTCAAAAAATATTAAGATTAAAAGCAGGGGTGGGGCCAGAAGGGTGGCACGGGATGGCAGATGCCACCCTAAAAATGAGCTTTGCCACCCCACTTGCCATCCCAACTCAGACCTCGTTCGTGTCCTGGAGACGGTATGCAACGGCTTAACCCGTCTGTGTTGCGCATGGTCCATAACAACATTCCACCCCTGTCTGGTAGGATATTCTGCCTCAGTAGACACACATTTATATACGAGTTTAGCATGTATGGGATTATTATGCATCACCCAAAATAATGGTATTCAAATGGAAAAAAATGACAATTTAGCTGTAACCTCACAAAAATACAAATTATGAAAGGGGGCCATCTTGCCCCACCATTGGGACAAGAAGCTCCCCGGGGGTATCTTACCCCAGCTGTCACCTAATCTTCACATAATATATTATCTACAGGCCAAATTAATCCTAATAATTTTTGTTTTTTGGAAAAATATGTCATTACTTAAAATCTTGACAATTAAATTTGAATACATTTACTCAAATGTTTCATAATCACAACTCAAAGTACAAAATCACAATCACAGAAAAGTATCTGAAATGCAACTTTGTGTATTCATCAAATCATTAAATTACTTGTTTCTTTAACATTATCTAGCAACCAAATATTTGGAGGCAAGATGCCCATGGGGGCATTTTGCCCCATTCTGATGGGGCAATCTTACCCCAAGAGTACAATTTTAACTTCAGAATAAAAATGGCATATTTTTTTCCTCAAATCTAAGTTAATTATTCTGCCCTTAAGTCCCCCATGAACAAATATACATACAAACTTTTCATATTTAACGTAATATAAAGACACAGTTCACTATTTTCAAATATAAGAAAATTAGATCAGTTTACTTAAAAACTGTTCCGATGGGATTAGTCTCAAAAATACTATTGCTCAGATGAACTATCAACATGAAGTAGTGCACATGAAATTTATAAATATACTAAAGTTAGTTTTGATGCCATATGTGATCAAGAGGAAAATTAAAGTTGGGGGGGGGGGATATCTTACACCAGAGGGGCATCTTCCCCCATCTCACCCTACCGTACTGTATATAAACATAGGCCTTTTTTTTTTAATAGATTTTTCCACATATAGTATGCAAGTAATTAGCTATTGTAATCTAATTATTTTAAGACAAAAAAGCAGTGAACACATGACACGTTGAATTCTAGTAATCAGATTACAGTTACTAACTCTTTCCATTAAGTTAAATACTTTTATGTACATTACTTGGGAGTACACATTTTTAAAATAGAATTTTGTAGAATTTAAAATAAGAAGAAAAAACCAAGGCACACCTGATATATTATCAGCAGGTGCGTAGGAAAAATAACTGAAGTAAATAAACAAGAAACAAATCCCACACACTGCTGCTGCTTGCGAATAAACAATTGAATTAATACAAATACCTGACGAAGGTCGCATGACTGAAACGTTGTATTAATTAAATAGTTTTTTTGCAAGCAGTAGTACAATTTAAAATAAAATGATATAGAGGCGTATATCATATGTACGTCTCTTTGCGCTTCTGTGACAGCGTACGCCCCCTAATACATGTGATGCTGAGTGAATGCAGAGACTATTTAGCCCGAGACGGAGCACTTGTATTAAAATAATAGGAGAAATTGGAACAATATTGTGGAGGTAGAAAAGGAAGTCCATCCTCACAGGTTAAAATTCAATCACCTTTTAGATACAGACATTGCCTGTCAGTCAACTCAGCTAGACCGGCCTGAAAAATATAGCTTTTTAGAGTGGTCTGAGCTAAAGAAGCACAATTTATAATGCCAGTGTTTTCAGATTTTTCTGCTGAGTTGAAATATGTGATTTGATCGTAATCTTGACTAACTGTTTTCGAGATTTCGGTCTTTCCCTATTCAAGTAGATAGTAACTATATTTTTATGCCACTTGTATCCTTAGAAAATAACTGTTTGGGAGCGTTCCCAAGATGGCGGCCGGATGGGCAGGGTTGGGGAGTAACGGAATACATGTAACGGGATTACGTATTTAAAATACAGAATATAAGTAACTGTATTCCACTACAGTTACAATTTAAATCATTGGTAATTAGAATACAGTTACATTCAAAAAGTATTTTGATTACTGAAGAGATTACTTTGCATTTTATTGTCATTTGTTTCATTTAATATTTAGTCCTTTCAGATGGAAAAATGTAGACATAAATGATGCGATCCAAAGTGCATTTGAACAGCGGTGAAACATTTTCTTATGATGTGATACATTCATACGAGCAGACAGAGAAGTAAGTTTGAAGTAAGTTTGGAGCAGAAGAAATAGAAATAAACCTTGTGTAAATTATCAGCTTTACGCTAAGCTAAAATGCTATTTCTAGCCATTTTACATGCACATGTTACCAGGCACAATCATATATTTTATCAAGAAAATTCAAGAACTGAAAAATGTCAAGTCTGCATCTAGAGATGCAAGGGTTTGCCTTATGCAATTTAAGATTTTACAAAGATTTTATTGGACCCCTTCTAGATTATATAGGCTTGGTCTTAAAGACACACCCACCTGCTGGCGATGCCAGTCAGAAGTTGGAGACACAACCCATGTTTTCTGGGGATGCGTTAAGATCCAAGATTTTTGGTTAAAGATTCAGAATTATTTGCGTGACATTCTGGGCACTCAAATTTTACTTTGCCCCAGACTTTGCATTTTGGTGATGGGGAAGTTATAAATTCAGGGGACAGATATATAAAAAATTGGGTTCTGACTGGCGTGATTATTGGCAGACAAATTATTTTAAGGGGATGGAAGTCAGACAGAGTGCCACCATTTCTGGAGTGGTGTGCGGAGATGGGGAGGGTGGCGGCTTATGAGAAGATGATAGATGAAAGGCTGGGGCTGGAGGACTTATTTTTCAGGAAGTGGGGTAGGTATTTGGCAGTTTTGGAGGACTCTAGGGGAAGGGATGAGGAGGGAGATGTTTAGTTTAATTATGCACGTTTATTATATATTTTATTTTTTATTTATTTTTATTTATTTATTTTTTATTTTATTGTTTGTGTGTGTGTGTATTATTTTATGTGACCACAGGGGTGTTTTTTGAGGTAGGGTGGGGTTGGTGTTTGGGGAGGGATGTTAATGAGGGTTAAAAGTTAAATGTTGATTCGGTGTGTATATGTTGTGTTTTTCTCTGTTGTGTTTTTTCTTTGAATCAATAAAAAATGTTAATTACAAAAAAGAAAATTCAAGAAAATTCACATTGGGGCCTGGGTAGCTCAGTGAGTATTGACGCTGACTATCACCCCTGGAGTCACGAGTTCAAATCCAGGGTGTGCTGAGTGACTCCAGCCAGGTCTCCTAAGCAACCAAATTGGCCCGGTTGCTAGGGAGGGTAGAGTCACATGGGGTAACCTCCTTGTGGTTGCTATAATGTGGTTCTCGCTCTCGGTGGGGTGCGTGGTGAGTTGTGCGTGGATGCCGCGGAGAATAGCGTGAAGCCTCCACATGCGCTAGGTCTCTGCGGTAATTCGCTCAACAAGCCACATGATAAGATGCACGGATTGACTGAGTCAAATGCGGAGGCAACTGAGATTCATCCTCCGCCACCCGGATTGAGGCGGGTCACTACACCACCATGAGAGGACCTAGAGCGTGTTGGGAACTGGGCATGCCAAATTGGAGAGAAAAGGGGAGAAAATCCCCAACAAAAAAAGAACTTGACCTAAACTGAGCTGTAACACTAACCACTGCAGCCATGTATCTGATATAAAGGCATCTTATATTAGGCTATGTTTATTTATTTAGGCCATATTTGACATTGCTGAAATGTTTTCTCATGCATAAAGAGGCATGTGGCGCCATCCCTCTGAGAACTTCAGATACCATTATATCTAACATTAGATATTTTTCCAGACATAACAAAGAGGTAGGCTTTGATATTATGTATATATTCTTCATTTCTATGTATTCTAGAAATGTATTTATTTATTTGATTTTCTTCATTTTTCTGTATTTTATAGTTAAACTGTAGTGTTATTACAGAAGAACATTATATATTTTTTTCTCACCTTAATGTCCATTTCTCACCTGTTCCTCCAGTGAACTACTGCGTGTTCTCGCCTGACTGTCAGATACTGCTCACGTGATGTGATGACAGTAAACTTTACCTATGGAACACAACGTGTGCCAAACACATAGCCACAGTTAGTGGACACAAAGGGGCACAAAGAATTAATTGAATCAAAGTTGTTTATCAATTACACAACAATGCAGTGTGCAGCAGTAGGCCTAATTGTTGACAATGATTTCTTTTGCAAACTGAAAAAGATAGAAATCTCAAAAAATATTAAGTTTAAACGCAGGGGTCGGGCCAGAAGGGTGGCACGGGGTGGCAGATGCCACCCTAAAAATGAGTTTGGCACCCCACTTGCCATCCCAACTCAGACCTCGCTCATGTCCTGGAGACGGTATGCAACGGCTTAACCCGTTTGTGTAGCCTGGGTAGCTCAGCAAGTATTGACGCTGACTACCACCCCTGGAGTCACGAGTTCGAATCCAGGGCATGCTGAGTGACTCCAGCCAGGTCTCCTAAGCAACCAAATTGGCCCGGTTGCTAGGGAGGGTAGAGTCACATGGGGTAACCTCCTCGTGGTCGCTATAATGTGGTTCTCGCTCTCGGTGGGGCGCGTGCTGAGTTGTGCATGGATGCCGCGGAGAATAGCGTGAAGCCTCTGCATGTGCTAGGTCTCCACGGTAATGCGCTCAACAAGCCACGTGATAAGATGCACGGATTGACGCGGAGGCAACTGAGATTCGTCCTCCGCCACCCGGATTGAGGCGAGTCACTACGCCACCATAAGGACTTAGAGCACATTGGGAATTGGGCATTCCAAATTGGAGAGAAAATGGGAGAAAAAAAATAATAGAAATTCACGTTGGATCATAATTTCTTTTTTTCGAGTAAGACCTTTGATATTAGGGCAAAAATCATATTTTTGATAATAATTTTTTTATTGTTTTCATGTAAAAATATCTAAAAATCCTTAAAACAAGATCAGTTTGATTTATCTTGTTTTAGAAACAACAATGCATAAGATATTTAGGTTTTTCAGAGAATGTATTTTTAACATGTGTATTTTGTCTTACTGTACTGGCAGAGTTTTTATAGTCAAAACAAGTGAAAATATCTACCAGTGCTGAAGAAGTAATCCAAAGTATTTAGAATACGTTACTGACCTTGAGTAATCTAATGGAATACAAATTACATTTTACAGCATGTATTCTGTAATCTGTAGTGGAATACATTTCAAAAGTAACCCTCCCAACCCTGCGGATGGGTGATGTACGAGTGCTATCGAGGTGAAGTGTTATATCAGAAACTCGGGTTAACATTAACTGATAGCACAAGTACACCCAGACTTCTATTTGATATGTCTGTTTTCATCTGGAAGACGTAGTTTTTAGGTTGTTTGGTCATCTGCAATACATCTTTTAGACGTATTGACGGATGTCAATAAAACATTCAGCAGATGTCTTTGAGCCATTTATGATTGAGACTGTTTGTAAATCTGCTTTTTTTAAAAATGTTTTTTAGATGTTAATTAGAAAGCGATGTATTCCAGATGACACGCTCTTAACCTTGTTCGGTCATTTTTGACCGAAATCCATTTTCCCGATGTAATAAAAATGGTTTCCTTTATCTGAGGGGTTCAAGGCTTGGTGACTTTTGCTCCACTTGCCATCTGAACACACAACATTTTTTAACTTGATGTGATCAGTCTAAGTGGTTGGTAAAAAAAAAAAAAAAAAAAAAGCCACACCTTTTCAGTGCATGGTTAAAATTGACAGACCATAGTAAATTAATGGTCTAAACATTTTATCATTTTAAAATGTATTAGTCAAATGCAATTTATAAATCAGCCACAATGCAAAACAAACACACACACACACACACACACACACACACACAAATGAACTGGTGACACTATAACACAGAGCATTTTCTTTTTTATTTTGTCAAATAAAATCTATAAATCAGCCACAATGTAAAACAAACACACACACAAAATGAAGGGGTAAAACTATACAACATGCAGAGTGCAAAACACACATGCACACACACACACACACACACACACACACACATACACACACACAAGAATTTGTGATACTATAACGCAGAGTATTTTTTTATTTTGTAAAATAAAATCTATAAATCAGCCACAATGAAGAACACACACAAACACACACACACACACACACACACACACACACACATACACACACACAAGAATTTGTGATACTATAACGCAGAGTATTTTTTTATTTTGTAAAATAAAATCTATAAATCAGCCACAATGAAGAACACACACAAACACAAAATGAAGTGGTAAGACTATACAACATGCAGAGTGCAAAACACACACACACACACACACACACACACACACACAAATGAACTGGTGATTCTATAACACAGTGGAATTTGTTTAGTTTATCAAATAAAATAAATATAAATCAGCCACAATAAAGAACACACACATACATGAGGATGTGAAACCATAACACACCCACAATGCAGACACACACACACCCACACGTATACACACAAACACACGGAAATGGGTGAGACAGCCAGAAGGCAAAACACAGAACACAACACACACACACACACACACAGAAATAAATAGGTGAGACTAACACAGCCAGAAGGCAGAATGCAGAACAGAGCACACACACACACACACACACACACGCACACAATAGTTTGATAATGTCTAAATATATATCCAAATGCATATAATTTAGAATTACTAAACAGTAGGTTGCTGCATAGAACACTGCAGCCATCTACTGGCTATTATTGTCATAACATGATTTTCAAGTCAAGTTATTTTTCTTTTTTCATCAGATAGAAGCAATCTGCCCCTAATACAAGAGATAATCTCACATTTTCTTCATGTTTCAACTAGGTTTTTACTGTAGTAAAGTTACATAAATTAGCTTATTTCCATATGCAAATGACTTTTAAAATAAAGAAATTAATATGTAAATAAGACCTAAAAAATAATAATAATAATAAAAATAAAAACATAAAATCCCAAAACGAGAGCATAATTTTATTTGATCATTTCTTTACCAAAAAATAAAATAATAATAATAATTAAATAAAAAAAAAACAGTTACACCTGTACTGTTTCTGGTCAAAAATGACCACAAACAGTAAAGTAAGCCACACTTCTTGATCAGAATAAGATAGTTAAACAGACATCTGGGAGATGTACATGGTGCATTTGGGTCAATGGTTACCTTTGGCAGGACAATTTGTGCCCCTTTTATAATTACAAAAGTTATGAGTTTGGTTAAGTGTAGTGTGAAAAGCTTATAAGCCATTTTTTAAGTGAGTGCACTTTCTGTTGTGCTGGTTACAGGTGTCTCTTGAGTGCACCAAGTGAAGAATGTACCCTCTTTTACTGTTATGTTAAAAAGCTCTGTGATTTGTTCCTGTTGTTTGATATTTCAGTCCGTTGAGATGGTTCATGAGTTGTTGGGTCACACTGCAGCTGTCCAGAGCAGCTCATTCTCATCAGATTCACAGTTTGTGGTATGACTCATTCACTCACATTCTCACTGTTTGTGTGATTTGTTTTTAAACTGTTTAGTATGTGCTACATCGCCTCCTTTTTCTTTTGGTTCACTGCAGGCTACATGTTCCTGGGATCAGTCAGTTAGAGTTTGGAAACTCCGGGATGGAAAAGAGGTCACGATATTACAGGGACACTTGGGAAACGTGGCCTGTTTAAGTTTTTCTGTTACTGGGATGCAGGTGAGCACACAAAAACAGATTTGTTTTTGAGGGTGAGGCTTGGTATTTAGTTCAGTATAAACCGAGCAAATAATCGTATTTTAGATTTGATTATTTTGTATTGCATTACCATTGGTGGATGGTTGAGAATGTTAAGGATAAATAGTGGTCCCAAAAAAGTATATGGACACTTAAAAATGTCTAGATTTCATTGCAGATAAAAGACAACAAAATATCAAAACAAGACACATGTACAAACAAATGATACTTGAGCTTTTCTCATAACAAACTGTAGTTTTCTGTACCATTTTTCCATTCCTTTTGTGCAAAAACTGGTGTCTTGTGTATTGTGGTCTTTTGAGTTTAATGTGTGCATTATGACATCACAGTGCCTCATCATTTGTGTATTCAATGGCCATAAGTTTGTCTGTACAGCATTATGACTCATGATATGTGTGTTTTAGGGTCATAAGGACTCAGCATATGGGTGTGTTCACTCCAGGTGGACAGCTTCTCACCAGCGGCTCTGACCAGTTAGATGTAGAACAGGAAGAGGAAAACTGATGAGTTTAAATGGAAAACGGGACAATCATGACCACTTACATCAGCCGGGGTGATGTGAGCACAAGAAAGAAAGTCTAATGTAATCTGCATCCTTGATATTCATTGATTATAAAACTGCTGATCTATTCAGCACAGCCTTGATGAAAATCAGCTCCACATAAGTCGTGTTATGTAAAATGTATTACATTACTTTTGAATTATGTAAAAAGAACACTTCTGTAAGGGTTTTTTGGAACTTTGCTCTTTTGTATATTGTACATGTACATACAAACATCTTCTCTTGCTTGAGACAATTACTGAGCAATAGCTTTTTAATAACTACTGAGTGATTTAGGCTAAATTTGCATTTTATAGATTACACATTTTTATATCTCACATTTATTGTTTTTATTTATTTTTTTACTTTATAATCCCCTTTTCTCCCAGTTTGGAATGCCCAGTTCCCACTACTTAGTAGGTCCTCATGGTGGCGCAGTTACTCACCTCAGTCCGAGTGGTGGAGGACAAGTCTCAGTTGCCTCCGCTTCTGAGACCGTCAATCCATGCACCTTATCATGTGGCTCGCTGTGCATGACACTGCGGAGACTCCCAGCATGTGGAGACTCATGCTACTCTCCCTGATCCATGCACAACTTACCACGCGCCACATTGAGAGCGAGAACCACTAATCGCGACCACGAGGAGGTTACCCCATGTGACTCTACCCTCCCTAGCAACCGGGCCAATTTGGTTGCTTAGGAGACCTAGCTGGAGTCACTCAGCACACCCTGGATTCAAACTCGTGACTCCAGGGGTGGTAGTCAGCGTCAATACTCACTGAGCTACCCAGGCCCCCATCTCACATTTATTGTTGGTTTAAACTATTTTCAGAAATGTCACAATGGGTTGTAAAACTTGCAAACCTACAGGGTAATGTATAAAACGGCTTACAGTTGAAGACAGAAATTTACATACACCTTAGCCAAATACATTTAAACTCAGTTTTTCACAATTCCTGATATTTAATAGTAGAAAACATTTCCTGTCTTAGGTCAGTTAGGATCACTATTTTATTTTAAGAATGTGAAATATCAGAATAATAGTAGAGAGAATGATTTATTTCAGCTTTTATTTCTTTCTTCACATTCCCAGTGGGTCAGAAGTTTACATACACTTTGTTTGTATTTGGTAGCTGTATTAAAGATTATTATTTCCTTTTATTTTTGTTATTGCTTATAATTATTTTCCTGGTTTGCCTTACTAATATGCTCTAATTTAATTTGCTCATTAGTTCTAGTTTCTTTCCAATTAGGTGCTTATTGATTTGTATACGCCATCTGTTGATTAACCAGTTACTGCAGCATTGTGCTAATGGGTCCTGATTTATAAATGCCTGCATTGATGCACAATAGACTGAGAGACTTTGGAGCTGTCTGATGTTTATAGTGTGTTCATGAGAAATAAACCACACTTTATGTACTCCCTTCTCATCTGCTTTGTTCAGCCTGCTTTAATGGACTAATAAAGTGGTCAAATGGAATTGCACTACTGGACTCTGTGTTCTTACAGACACCCCTGTTGGACTCAAGCCAGACATTTCCTCCTTAATCCTAACCTCCCTTACAGTAGCATTGCTTTAAATTGTTTAACTTGGGTCAAACGTTTTGGGTAGCCTTCCACAAGCTCCTCACAATAAGTTGCTGGATTTTTGGCCCATTCCTCCAGACAGAACTGGTGTAACTGAGTCAGGTTTGTTGGCCTCCTTGCTCAAACACGCTTTCAGTTCTGCCCACACATTTTCTATCGGATTGAAGTCAGGGCTTTGTGATGGCCACTCCAATACCTTGACTTTGTTGTCCTTAAGCCATTTTACCACAACACAGGAGGCATGCTTGGGGTCATTATCCATTTGGAAGACCCAATTGTGACCAAGATTTAAATTCCTGGCTGATGTCTTGAGATGTTGCTTCAATATATCCACATAATTTTCCTTCCTTATAATGCCATCTATTTTGTGAAGTGCACCAGTCCCTCCTGCAGCAAAGCACCCCCACAATATGATGCTGCCACCACCATGCTTCACGGTTGGGATGGTGTTCTTCGGCTTGCAAGCCTCACCCTTTTTCCTCCAAACATGACGATGGTCATTTTGGCCAAACAGTTCAATTTTTGTTTCATTAGACCAGAGGACATTTCTCCAAAAAGATCTTTGTCCCCATGTGCACTTGCAAACTGTAGTCGGGCTTTTTTATGGCAGTTTTGGAGCAGTGGCTTCTTCCTTGCTGAGGAGCCTTTCAGGTTGTCAATATAGGACTCGTTTTACTGTGGATATAGATACTTGTCTACCTGTTTCCTCCAGCATCTTCACAAGGTCCTTTGCTGTAGTTCTGGGATTGATTTGCACTTTTCACACAAAACTATGTTCATCTCTAGGAGACAGAATATGTCTCCTTCCTGAGCGGCATGATGGCTGCGTGATCTCATGATGTTTATACTTGCGTACTATTGTTTGTACAGATGAACATGGTACCTTCAGGCATTTGGAAATTGGTGCCAAGGATGAACCAGACTTGTGGAGGTCCAGTTTTTTTCTGAGGTCTTGGCTGATTTCTTTTGATTGTCCTATGATGTCAAGCAAAGATGCACTGAGTTTAAAGGTAGGCCTTAAAATTCATCCACAGGTACACCTCCAATTCAGTTCACCTCCTATGAGAAGCTAATTGCCTGAAGGCTTGACATTTTCTGGAATTTTCCAAGCTGCTTAAAGGCACAGTATTAGTGTACGTAAACTTGTGACCCACTGGAATTGTGATATAGTCAATTAAAAGTGAAACAATATGTCTGTAAACAATTGTTGGAAAAATTCCTCATGTCGTGCACAAAGTAGAGGTCCTAAACGACTTGCCAAAACTATAGTTTGCTAATATTAAATCTGTGGAATGGTTAAAAATTTTGTTTTAATGACTTCAACCTAAGTGTATGTAAACTTCTAACTTCAACTGTAGATAGGACTGCACTTAGTTTGTGTTAAGCACCTACGCACATTGACCCGTTGGCAAAGGAACAACATATTTGACTAGTTTCAAGCCCTATTTTGCACTCTACTCACGTATACATATTACAGGCAGGTACACTTTAAGTTCCAGTGAAGTTGAACAGCTAAAACCCACACTTTTGAATTACAATCCCTGTTCTAATGTGAACAACAGATAGTAGCAACTCTGCCGATGGTGTAGATATACAAAATTTTAGGAGACCATTCACCCAAAAATGAAAATTCTCTTAATTTTCTCACCCTCATGCCATACCAGATGTGTATGACTTTCTTCAGCAGGACAAAGCTTTTTAGATGAATATTTCAGATCTGTAGTCCATACAATGGACATGAATGGTGGCCAGAACTTTGAAGCTACAAAAAACACATAAATATACCATAAAAATAATCCATACAACTCATGGTTAAATATGTCTTCAGTAGCAATTTGATAGGTGTGGATGAGAAACGGACCAATATTTAAGCCCTTTTACTATAAATTCTCCTCCCTGCCCAGTAGATGGAAATGTACACAAACGCATATGACCAAAAATGTTTGAAAAAGGAGATTTAAAGTAAAAAAGGACTAAATAGTGATGTTTCTCACCCACACCTATCATATAAAGACTGAAGACTTGAATTTAACCACTGGAATATTATGGATTACTTTTATACCACCTTTGTGCTTTTTGGCCCTTCAAAGTTCTGGCCACCATTCACTTGCATTGTATGGACATACAGAACTGAGATATTCTTCTAAAAAATCTTTGTGATCAGAAGTCATTCACATCAGGGCTGTGTCAATACAAATATCCATATTGCTATATTTCTCATATTGTATCTATAATTAATATCTAAATATGTGTATTCATATCATGTAAACACAAAGTTGGCACACTGTTACTTCCAAATCAATTTAATGAGCTCACCAAGAGATAAAAACATGTTTTGAGCTACATGCTCTTCGGACATCAAGGTATAACTGAAATACACCCAAAAGAATTGGAATTGAAATTTTGTAATCAAATTAAATGATATTGTGATGAATTGCAATACATCGAATCATAACGTGTATTGCAATGCTTATCGTGAGGTGCCAGATGATACCCAGCCCTATACACATCTGTGATGGCATGAGTAGATGAGAATTTTCATTTCTGGGTGAACTATCCCTTTAAGACTTAAAGGGAGTGTTAAATTTGCACTCGAACCAGGAAACAAAATGATTCATTTAGTTAAGAGAATTTTATCGTGAGGTCTCTTCTCCAAGTCCCCAAGACCACAGATTTCTGCATCAGACAGATACACAGACTCAGAATGCATCTTAATTCCAGGGTGGGGCGTTTATTTTCAGTGAAAAAAAAAACAGTACAGCCTTCTTAAGCCTTGACGGCAAATTTGCGAATGGAGTAGAGGCGAGACCTCCTCTGCATCTTCTTGGTCATCAGGTTCTGCTCGTGACTTGTCAGCTGACGACGGATGGCACGGGTCTTCTTGGGCCTCAGGTCCAAAGGCTTGTACTTCTTTCCCTGGAAAAAAAAAAAAAAAAAAAAAAAAAAAATTTGAATTTACTAGATGTTCAGGAAGCAGCCAGAAATGGCCAACAGGAAGTGTAGTGATTTAACTCTAAAGAAACTCCAACAGCAGCTTAATTCACAATAAGAGCATATTCAGAGATGAGATCAGGAATTGTGATGTTTGACACAAATGGGCCTAATGAAAATACGACAAGATTAATTTGCAGACAGAGTACATGCCATTGGCTACAGTGTCAAATCCTTCAACACTTTAACACCTAGATCAAAGTGCTAACTGTGGTCTCCACTAAAATCCCTTCTAGTACTGGACTACAGTTAATCTGTGTGCAAGAACTAATTCATAAAATTACCAGAACTATAAATTGTGTCGGCTCCCCACAGCAGATGAGTGTCATTTAAAGACTCTGCAATGAGCAGTCATATTTCTATAGCAAGAGAGTATTCACACTAGCTCCACTTCAGCAGGAGGAGTGCTGGGTGTTCGTCTTGCTAGGTGTCTAAATGCAGATATACACACACATCTGCATTACAGCAATGTTTGTACTTTAAACACCCCTGACCACTGCAGCATCATTTCAAACATGAAATATCACTAGAACTGTAAAATAATTCTATAGACCAAATGACTGATTCCTGAATGACTGAATCAGTACTATCAACAGCAGTGCAATGTAGCAGAGAGAAGTCTCTTCATAAACCTTCTGAAAGGCTTCACTACAAAATGCATCCACCTGACTGACTGACGGCTGGTGTTTGGAAATCCATTGACAATTAAGACTTTGACCGGCGCAGTCAAAAAACTAGTCTCAGCCTAGATATTAATCTTTATGAAAACATCCTTGGTAAACTGGGTGAAGTTCAAGTTATTTTCAGCAATGAAAATAATTGAATTGCATAGGTATTTAGGTAGCATTAAACTGACCTTGTAGAATTTCCTCAAATTCTCCTTCTGTGTCTGGTTGATAACTGTGAGAACTCTGGCGATGGACTTGCGGACAACGCGGCTGAAAAACAAGGAAATAAACATTAACCCAGTGGTCGGGAACCTGTGGCACTTTGTTAAAAATAAAGTGGCTCACCAGGTGTCTCACCATTCACCAACACATGATCGTTTAAAACTTTCTAGAGATCACTTTCCTGCAGAAAGTGTGGGTGTGATTGCAAAGCTTGAAGTCAATGACACTGTTTTGATTTCCTTTCTACCGGCTTTCTACAAGGTTTCAAATTAACACCCCACCAATGTGGATTTTTCACGCAGTGGCGGGTAATTTTGCTGATTTACCAGCCACTGTGGAGGGCAACCTGTAAGATGTCTCGGAGTGATATGTGACAAGAAATTAGACACAAAGACTCGTGTTTGAAGAAACGCGTGATATTTTTAAGAACCAAATGCAGGCATTTCATGCACGAGTATTTTTGCTCATCTACCCGCAACAGGCGGGTGACCTGTAAGACGTCTGAGTGACACATGATGTTAGACAAGACAAGAGCTTGAAAAAAAACTTTATATAAAAACAGTCAAAAGAAACGCCGTCAATGCTCGTGTCTGATGCTGTTTATTCAGAGGCGAGCAGCGGGACCCTGTCTTGTGGAACACACGCATGTAAAGAGTTATCACTCCCTTTTCTCTTTCATTCGTCTGCAAATTGTTTGCAAGAATAATGTTGTCTATGAGGATGCAGCAAATGATCTCCAATCATCTCAGGAGGTGCTGTGAGTTTAGTTCACTTTATTTCCACGGAGCAGTTCACTCTTACACACTGTGAACGCAACTCTGCAGGTTGAGTAATATATACATCTTTCTATTAAAGAAACGAAGACGAAAGTGATAAAATCAAAATAATAAAATTGAGTTTTATTTTATTTTGGGCAGCATTAACTGTTTAACCAAAACGCAATACAAACACATTCGATAAGAACACACATTTGGCAGCATTATTTTGGGAACACAAGGGAATTTTAGGCTTTTTTTTTATTATGATTATTAACATCTTTAAATTTATAATTGTCTTTTTGTACAAATGGGCATGTAGGGCCATTGGAGACGGTAAATGTTTGGATTTGGGGAGATGGTTATATAAGATTTTTTGATCACTTCATTATTTTAACTGCATTTTTCATTTAGTATAAAGTGCAATTTGAATTTATAAATGTCTTAAGTTTTTTGTGTTTCAATAAATTAAATTTTAAAGCAAAATCAATAAAGCAAAAACATTCACTGACCCTGGGCAGGGGTGTTGACGATATAATTGGGTATCACGATATTTTTTAAGGCGATTATCATCAAAATATTTTTTGCATATTGCCGAGCCTTAAGGAAGTTAACTTTTTCATTAACAAATGTAAAATTAAGTAATTTTATGGAAACCCACACAAACATGTACTCAATTCCATATTGCAACGTTACTTTTGATTGTTGCATATTTGTTTGTTTTTGTGATTGAGTAGTCTGTGGGCTCAATAAATTTGACTGAAAAAAGCCTCTCCAAACAAATTAAAAAACACGTACGGTCATGTAAACGCAATATACCGTGTTCCTTTATCGGCGTAAAGGCCATAAACAATGTGTGCATGTGTTGAGCGCATGCCTATTCACGGTTTGAAATCAAAAGCAGAGAATAACGCAATCTTCAGATGTCATGAAAACGCGGATTACTTGCCTTGACAGATTTATTTAAATAAGCTGATTTTAGAGTAATCAGCATATTGGTGTGCATGTAAAAGTGCTCAAAGACTAAAGGTATGCTCTCTTTCCAAAGCATGCCGGCATGAGTAATGCAATCTCATTCGGTGTACTTGCCGCCACCTAGTGGTGGTCATATATAATTAGTGAACAATCCTCTCGGCCCATATTTGGATGACTTTCACCTCTGGTTGCAGCGATATAAATCTGAATAATACGATTGCTTTTACATTTCATGATGCTAGAAAACGTACTACATCGTTTCCAATGAAGTCATCTAATCCAGGAAAGCTAACGTGTTTTTAGCCAGATAGCACATTGTGCTGTGCACGCATTGTGCTTCATTTGGATTATCTAATGATCTATACATCCGATTGTGTTCTGTGTGAGCTCGTTTTAACAGAAATCCCCTCCAAGTAATGTCTTTTATGTTCCGTGTATTTTTCGTAAAGTTATAAGCGAAAACGCAGCTCATAAGAAACACGTTTTCATGTAACGTATCAAAGACATACTTGGCTATAACCCGCTGTATTTTTGTCAGTAAAACAAAGATCGGTTGTATTCTACTCTTTGAGAGCTTTCCAAAACCATATGACACATGGCTATTTGATCAATTTGATGTTTTTACTGATTACAACATGTACAGTGCAAAATCAAATAAATTATCAATACAGAACACTTCTGATTTGTCTGCAAATTTCAAAACACTTGTTCAGTTTTGGTCACAATGCCTACATGCATTGTAAAGTAGACCTTCTAAGCTTCAAAACCATACCTATTGTGTTGGTCAAGACTGCAGTTATAAATATTTTGATAATTTTTTCATCAACAGGCCCATCCGAGCATAAAGGGTTAAACTGCTCTAACAGGGATGCACCAGTGCCAACGCTTCGACATATTGTGACTATTATTTCTGGTCTGTGCATTAATTCATAAAAAAATTTCAAAGGGTGTTACTAATATATCAGCGTTTTGCTTGCAACCAATGAATTTTATTTGATCAATAAATTGGCCGTTAAATATTGGCCGCCGATATATCAGTGAATTCCTATATAAGTGGTTACAAAAAGTGACAAAATTGGTGGGAAGGAGCAGTCTACTCACAGATTCAGTGATCAAAGGAAAACAACGCTTTGAATTCAGAATTCTACATAATTCGAACCACTGAACACTCTGGTGAACACAGTAACACCACTGACCCCATCCCAGCACTCACATCTTCGACAGCTTGGAGGCAGCACCACCAGTAACCTTGGCGACCCGGAGCTGGGAAAGTTCCACCTTCAGATCATCCAGCTGTTTCAGCAGCTCCTCCTTTTTCTTTCCACGCAGATCTCTGGCCTTGATCTTTGCCTGCAACACACAAATGAGCCATTAGTGTGGAATCATTTCATCCCACCATATTCCTCAAGCATTTCAATAACACACACTGTGCCAAAGCAACATTCCAATACAGAACTGTTTCTTGTACAATATGTCTAAACAGCATAAAAAATTTTTTTTTCCATCTATTCTCGTACAATTACAGGCAAATAGCATGGGCTGATAAGATATAGCTGTATAGACACGCATGTCTGCTCATGCATTAACTTAACTATCTAGATTGTCAAACAAACCTTTGTCATTCAAGTCTAACAGCAGTTGGCTGCTACAGACCATACTATCCTAAAACATTCCATTTACTACATAAATGTATATAACTTTGCGTTATAATTGTTGTCATTTTAAAGCTGTGAAACCGTGTGCTAAGCTACATGGCTCAAACCACCCCTTGGCTTCACTCGGGTATAAGCAGTCGTGAATGGAACATTTAATCGTATAAATTTCACTTCATTTCGACATCGTCGTTAAAAATATCGTGCTCAAACATTAGCGTACAAATCGAGGTGAATTTAAAACTTATTAGTAGAGGCTTCTGACATGTTAAATCGTCCGGATTGCATAAGATTGTTCTGTTTCGGTAAAACGCTCACCATTTTTCTCGATGGCTGCCACTAGAAAGGAAGTAACAGCGGTCACGTGGGAAAATCTACCGGATTTCGGACGGAACTAAATGGGCAAAGGAGGGGTGCTGGAATATTCCATTACCCTTTAAAAGGGGAGTTTAATGGGCGTAATTACTTCAATGTAGGTTTGAAAAGTGTGTAGTGTGTAATGTAGATTACTTAGAAGTAAAATAACATATTTGTTACAAATAGTTTAATGTCAATCATTCGAAGCTTTCGACATATCTCTGTGATAAATGTACTTCTCGATAATTGATGACATTTTAAAACTATTAACCCTTTTAGAACGGTTATGTCCTTTAAAAAAATATTTTACGTTTTTTTTTTAATTGATTTGAAGATGCTTTATGATTTATTTATTACTCTGGTCAGTTTCTAACAATGTGCCAAAACATATTTTATTTAAAAAACATTTTTTTTTTAAATAATTAAAAAAATAAAATAAAATAAGTTTATACACGAGGGAAATAATTTGTATGTCAGAAAAGATACCTTTTTATTTATATACCTTTGTTAGTTATAATATGTTTTTGATTTTCTGTATGCCTTGCAAAAAAGATTATATATTATTACTATTAAGTTTTACTAAAGATGTATTAATAAAAATATATTATTCATGTTCATATCAGAGTAAATTGTATATTTACTATTTTGTGAAGGATACACTGTCTGATTATTAGGCCTATTATCGTTTTATTTATTTATTTTATTTATTTTTTATTGCCAGGGTGGAACAGAAAATAAACAAGTATACAAACTTACATTAAATATTGTATAATAGGGAATAAAAGAAAAGAAAAAGAGAAAGGCACCAGGTATAATGTTTTGTTCATAAATATTATGTATGGAGGACCTAATTACTCAAAATTAAATCATTAAATAAATATGTAAATAAGTAAATACTTAATAATAAATAATAATAATAAAAACTATAAAATCATTAAATTGATCATGAAATCACTAAATACAGTGATGGCCAAAAATATTGGCACCCTTGGTAAATATGAGCAAAGAATGCTGTGAAAAAAAATCTAACCTTTAATTGAAGTAAAACAATTGAAACAGGGGAAATATCTCATTATTAAATAAATATTTGTCTCCAAAACGCATTGGCCACAAATATTGGCACCTTTTTATTCAATACTTTTTGCAACCTCCCTTTGCCAAGATAACAACTCTCAGTCTTCTCCTATAATGCCTAATGAGGTTGGAGAAGACATAGCAAGGAATCTGAGATCATTCCTCCATACAGAATCTCTCCAGATCCTTCAAATTCAGAGGTTCATGTTGGTGGACTCTCCTCTTCAGTTCACCCCACATGGAGTTCAGGTCAGGGGACTGGGATGCCATGGCAGAACCTTGATTTTGTGGTCAGTGAACCATTTTTGTGTTGATTTTGATATGTGTTTTGGATCATTGTCCTGCTGGAAGATCCAACCAGTACCCATTTTAAGCTTTCTGGCAAAGGCTGTCAAGTTTAGATTTATTTATCTGTTGGTATTTGATAGAGTCCATGATGCCATGTATCCGAACAAGATGTCCAGGACCTCTGACAATAAAAACAGCCCCACAACATTAAAGATCCACCACCACATTTAACCGTGGGCATTGGGTACTTTTCCATATGGGTACCTCTCTGTGTGTGCTAAACCCATCTCTGGTGTTTGTTGCCAAAAAGCTCTTTTGTTTCATCTGGCCATAGAATCCGGTCCCACTTGAAGTTCCAGTAGTGTCTGGCAAACTGAAGATGTTTGAGTTTGTTGTTTGATGAGAGCAGAGGCTTTTTTTCTTGAAACCTCCCAAACAACTTGTGTAGGTGATGTCTGATTGTAGTTTTGGAGACTTTCTGACCCCATGACCCAAATAATTTCTCCAGCTATGATTCTTTGGAGAATTTTTGGCCACTCGAACCATCCTCACCGTGCGCGGAGACAATATAGACACGCATCCTCTTCTAGGCCGATTCTTAAGATATCCAGTTAATTGGAACTTGTTAATTATTGCCCTGATGGTGGAAATGGGCATTTTCAATGCTTTAGCTATTTTCTTATAGCCACTTTCCATTTTGTGAAGCTCAACAACCTTTTGCTACACATCAGAACTATATTCTTTAGTCTAACCCATTGTGATGGATGACTAAGGGAATTTGGCCTGTCTTACCTCATATTTATACCCTTGTGAAACAGGAAGTCATGGCTGAACAACTTTATGTTCCTAGTCACCCAGGTGTACTAAAAATGTTAAATATGAATGGGGATATATTTTACTCATAAGAATTTCTAGGGGTGCCAATAATTTTGGAGGTACATAAATAATGAGATATTTCCCCTGTTTCAATTGTTTTACTTCAATTAAAGGTTAGATTTTTGTGAATTTTTTGAATGAAAGATCAAAAGGATAAACAATGCAGATTTCTTTTTCACAGCCTTCTTTGCTCATATTTACCAATGGTGCGAATATTTTTGGCCACCACTGTAAATCAATAAATGCCCCTTGTATTTCATTGTAACAGAAGTATGCATCCAGTTTCATTGTAGCCATGAAAAATCAACACAAAAGATAATACTAAAAGGTAAAAATACAGGCAAACTAGTGATTACATTAATTACAAGCTAAATGTTTTGATTTATTTAGTAATTTAATGATTAATTTATTTTTCTCATTTTTTAACAGTTATGCATTAAATTATTTATTTCAATATTTATATCACTAATTTAATTTCGAGTAATTTGGCCCTCCATATGTATCAGCACTTACAAAAAATAATTCCTATAGGAAGCACAGGTTTATGGTTTTAAGAGCTTTGATGTTCTTTGAAGATGACCGAGTTTGGATGTAATGCTTGATTTCTTTTTCAAAAACAACAAATAGGAGCTTTTGATTACTAAATCCAATTCTGTGAATGTGAAATTTATATATGTGTGTGTGTGTGTGTGTGTGTGTGTGTGTATGTGTGTGTAAAAAAAAATAGAACATCCTTAAACGTGCACTAGTAATTTTTTCATTATTAAAAATTTTAACTCCTAAAGACAGGAATTGTAATTTTGCAATATACGTAGGAAATCATGAGCACTCACATTAAAATGAAGACTCCAGTCATATCAGAAACCTTATAAAAGCTGTTTTATTCTACATGGAGAGGGTCCGCACATGGGGGCGGCCATGTTAGAATCACATGACCAGCCGAATACTACTCGCTTAATCTCAGTAACCGTCCTGCTATTTGACACTTTTACTCATTGGTTAAAGTAATAATTGCTGACTGTGAATAGTAAATTTCTACAATGGCATCTGAAACTGAAAACTATTAATTTTAAATGATGCTGCATCCAAGCCGCTAGGTGTCAGTGTAAGTCCAAGATACAAATATTACTGAAAACACCTTTAATAAAAATAATAAAGTTGTAAAGTGTAAAGTGCAGATTAATTTGGTGCATCACAGAAAGTGCAACTTGTCTCTAGATATTTTCAAAACCTTTTAAAATATAATTTTGCTGGATAAAACCTATGCTAAAGTCGGAAAAAATAAATAATCTCAAACGATTTTATTGGCGTTATCCCATTGTTCCAGTGTTTGATTGACAGCTCAACGTCCCGCCCCTTCTTCCGGAAGACTCCATCGACCATCATGGCGCTAGCTAAGAGTGTCTACAATCTGCTGTTCAGAAGAACCTCAACTTTCGCCATAACCATTATGGTGGGAGCCGTTTTCTTCGAGCGAGTGTTTGACCAGGGCGGAGATGCGATATTTGATAACATAAATCGGGGGGTAAGTTTCTTTTATGATTAACTTAAGGTAATTTGTTCATGACCCACCAGTAGACTGACCTTGATAAATATCCAATGTCATAATCATATAAACCTGAACATAATAGATTGTTATATATTAATAAAGATCGTTCCAGAATGTGCTTATAAGCAGTACATCTTATAGACAGATATTATAGGCTAGTGTTACCCAATACTGTAATTGCAGTGAAGTCAATGCATTGCAGGTATTGGGCTCAAATCATTTATATAGCCTAGATCTGGTGTACCTGTCTAATATAAGTACAGTTTGTAAAATATATTTGTTTATAGATTTTTAACCCTTGTGCGACCTTCGGGACATTTTTGTCTTTTTTCATTTTTTCGATAATTTTGGCTGTGTTAATGCCAACGGCATACATTTTGCCAAAAGTGTGTATTTTTGGGGGAATTTTGATATTTCAACCTCAGTTCCTATAATACATCTATAATACACTGTGTATACAAAATAGTTACACTCAGGACCTTCAGGACAAAAATGTCCCCATTGAAACCCGTTCAAACTGCAATATTTGATCGCAGTGCCATTAAAGCATAAAATCATGAATTCTATGATATTATGCTTTCATTCCAGAGCCCTGGCTTTAAAATTTATGTTTTTAAAATTTTCCACCAGATGCCGCAATTTCTCATGTTTAGCCTATGGAGCAAATACATGCTTTTTTCCTATTTTGTTCTGTTTGCTGTATTATAGAGCACTGCAGGCCAATTGAATAAATGATGCAGCTAAAATTGTGTGGGTGTGTTGGTACGGATGTCAGAGTGTGTTTTGTGTGTGTGTGTGTGTGTGTGTGTGTGTGTGTTTGTGTGTAAAAAACAACAACAGTGGTGTTATGTAAACAAACTGGCATTTAAAGGGTTAAAATCCTGCAGATTAATTAATATTTGGTAGTTATGTTCAGGACTGATGTTGGTTAAAAAATTAATTATAATATATAATTATTATGGCATTTTTTGACAGACATTTTTGTCCACTAAGGACCTCTGAGTAACTTTTTTTAATTGACGCACAAGGGTTAAATGTCTATGATGTGCTCTATACACTTTTTTGGTGTGATCTAATGCTTTGCCTTTATTTGTTCACTCTAGAAACTTTGGAAACACATCAAACACAATTACGAAGAGAAGGAAGAGGAATAAACATGGCTTCAGTGCAACTAGAGGAGTTTTCCTTCTACCATCATCCCATTTCCTGATGTGACCCCGTTGGATTGTCCACTGGCTCTTGCTGTGTTTCAACTTCAAACTGGATTGTCCTGGGAACATAAGCAGAGACTGATAGTTATTATCAAGTCCTTTAAACATGTCACATGACCACCTAATATTGTGTGAAATGTCATTCTTCATGATTTGTAAAGTGTTGCTAACTTAATTCTGTGTTAATAAACCCTACGACCCAGAAGCTGTTCCTGTAGTTATTTAAGTCCAAATAGATTTGTATGTGCAACATTTATTTTGATTTAGAAGATTGAGGTTGTGGTGGTGTTTGACATTTTGCCCTCATTTAATTTGTTTATGGTGAGTTGCTTTTTTTTGGGGGGGGGGGGGTTGGAATACCCAATTCCCAATGCGCTCTAGGTCCTTGTGGTGGCGTAGTGACTTGCCTCAATCTGAGTGGCGGAGGATCAACCTCAGTTGCCTCTGCGTCTGAGACCGTCAATCTGCACATCTCATTGAGCACGTTAGCGCAGAGACCTAGTGCATGTGGAGGCTCACGCTATTCCCTGCGGCATTCACGCACAACTCACCACGCGCCCCACCGATGCGAGAACCACATTATAGCGACCACGAGGAGGTTAACCCAATGTGACTATACCCACCCCTAGCAGTTTGGTTGCTTAGGAGACCTGACTGGAGTCACTCAGCACACCCTGGATTCGAACTTGTGTGGCAGTCAGCGTCTTTACTTGATGAGCTACCCAGGCCCCTTTTGGTGAGTGCTTTTGAAAGTTTGGGATAAAATTGTATTGTTGTGTCAATAACATGTGAGTCTGTTTTTCTTTCCAGGTTTTTCATTTAATATGTTTACCCACTTTAGATGCTTGATAGCAGATCTCTTAATTCATACATGGTACTTTGTATGTTGCTTTTTAAGCAAAAGCTGTAGTGTGATTCAAAAATATAAAATATGTCCAGTAGAGAGCAGCATTGATGTGATCAGATGAGTGATCAGTTCTCTACATTTCAGGTATGATCAAAGAGAGGGTACCATTGAAAACTATTACACAACTATTAAAACTATAAACTATATTTATTATATTTATTGCTTATACATCTGATCTGGTTGATAGATTAACTTCTAATATAATATTACTGAAGCTAGAGAAATTAAGTTGCATTAATTGCACTAATGCATTAACACATTGGGATTTTTACAGATAGCTGCATCAATTATGTAAATGGAAGTTATTCATATATTAAAGTGTTTATAGTAATATAATTGTGAATATGCATAAGTAACACCAGTAGTGTACAATTCCATCAATTAAAAGATTCTTTGAATAATAAAGATTTATTTGCAACATGTAGATTGTTAAAAATACATTCTAAGGAGGATATTTTAGTTACTCTGCAGTTGCTAAGTAAGAGAAACCACTTGGTGTTATTAGGGCCCCTTTTAATGTCGTTATGACATAATAGTTTCTCTGTTCTTAAAGGGATAGTTCACCCAAAAATGAAAATTCTCATCGTTTACTCACCCTCAAGCCATCCCAGATGTTTATGACTTTCTTTCTTCTGCTGAACACACATAAAGATGTTTAGAAGAATATCTCAGCTCTGTAGGTCCATACAATGCAAGTGAATGGTGACCAAAATTTTGAAGTTCCAAAAAGCACATAAAGGCAGCATAAAAGTAATTTATAAGACTCCAGTGGTTTAATTTGTGACTCGAGACTGCAATGGCAAGAGCTACAGTGAAAAAGGAGTTACATTTTGGTCTGTTCTCACCTAAGACAAACTGGATCGGTTCAGAAGATGTATTAAACCACTGGAGTCTTATGGATTACTTAATGCTAACTTTTTTCTACTTTTTGGAGCTTCAAAGGCCTGATCACCATTCACTTGTATTGTATGGACCTACAGAGCTGAGATATTCTTCTAAAAAATTTTGTGTTCAGCAGAAGAATGTAAGTCATACACATCTGGGATGGCATGAGGCTGAGTAAATTGAGAGAATAGTAATTTTTGGGTGAACTATCCCTTTATGTCCTGTAGACCCACTGTATTTATGCAAGATTGTTTTGGAAGGATTTTGAAAGTTATATGAAGATAAAAGTGGAATGTGTGATAAGAATTAGTGTGTTTGATTTGATATTTTAAAGATGATATTTTAAAATGTAAAAAACAATATATAATACAGTTGATTATTTTACTATGGAGGGTTTGCACTGATGATCCCACTATGCACACTTAATTCAGCCAATTTATTTGCACAAATGCAAAGTTGGTTAGACAAATTTAAGTTTCTGGTGATCCACATGTAAAATATCATCAGCTTTCATTATATGATTTGATTCTACATATGAATTGCATTCAGGTGGTGTAAATATGTTCCACAGTATTGTATAGCACGTAATAATGTAGAAATAAATGTAAAAGGCATGTACAGATAGTTACATAAGAGAGCTGAATGAAAGTTATACAGTACATCTCATGTTTATCTTTTTGTTTGGGGGAGAGAGGGTGGGAATCATGATTTGTGAGTCAGGGACAGATTCAATAATCAATCAGATGAGTCATTCTCAGTCTACACCTAAAAAAAAGAAAGAAAATGCAGAGACATTGTTCAGTATTTCCTGGATTAAAGTGCTAGTGCCATTAATCTAAGCTGAGATCAAAGCTATAATGTGGCATTTGAAATGTGCAATTTCACTCTTTAAAATGTCAAATCATTCTGACACAAACCCATTTTATATACAATAAAATAAAATATTTAAACAGCCTTTTTGTTTTGGCTCACATGTGCATATGTCTTTGTATATACATATGTTACTGTATATCTTCTTAACCCATCCAACCACAAGTACTTCAGTGTGTCCTCCGGATGGATGCATTATGACGTAATGAGGGCGAGTCAGACGCGTCACAGCGCATGAGCCAATCAACTCTCAGAGCGCTGGAGTAATTTGCATCCTTTCAAGCACGCTTTCATGACTCTCCCACCCGAGGTTTTTCCGAGTCATTTTTCTGGAATCCTCCATCGTGAGAAAGTCTGTGCCACTTATTCTAACATCAACTTTCATTAAGCCTCTCCAATAATGTCATACTCTAAAGTAATATTCGCTCTGGCCAGAGTAAATCCTGGTCAAATATTTGGTGTGAGATTGAGCACCACAGCAGCATCCACGCAGCAAAAAGAGCCGGATCCGTCCTGTACGGTCGTGGAGAAGCCGTGCGATGTGGATCTCATCAGCGGGAAAGAGCACACTGATGGCCGGGCAAAGATCTCCATCGATTTCGACAACACAGAAGAAGCTTATAAGAGTAAAGACACACTGGAGCTGCTCAGAAGTCTGCTGGTGTTTAAACTCTGCACCTTTGACTTCGTAGTTGATAAAAATAAAGAGGTTAGTTCGTTTGAAGTAGTTCAGGATTACTGATTAGCCTGTTAGATTATTATTATTTTATTATTTAAGAATATTTATTTTCATACATAATACTCTAGCCATGTGGTGCGTGTGAGTCAGGAAGTGTTTTTTTTTTTTTTTTTTTTTTTAGGGTCAGTGTTTTGTAACCTCCTGTTACTTTGCTATTTTTATTCTGTATTTTATTGTTGTTATTTTTTTTATTATTCTATCATTTTTTTAAATATTAAATTATTATATAATATTATTTAATATAATAAAATAATATATTGTATTCTGAATTATTACTATTATTTCATCTTATATTTGATGCACATATATTTTAGATTTTTTGTTTTGTTTTATAGATGCTGAATGAGTGCAAGCATTTAATTTAGTAGTTATTATTTACATTTTACTTGCATATTATTTGAATCCACATATTTTATTTATTATTTGTTTTATTTGCATCCATATTGTTTGATTGCACACATTTTGTTTGCTTAATATTTTTATTTAATATTGTATATATTTATTTTATTTTGTAACATAGATGCATATTATTTGAATGCAAGCATTTTATTTAATTTATATTATTTAAATATTGTAATTTATTATTTAAATTTTACTTGCATATTATTTGCATCCATATTATTTGATTGCATACATTTTGTTTACTTTATATTTATTTTATATATTTATATTTTAGATTTATTGTTCATTAGTAAATATATATTAATTTTATTGTACATTTTTACTTGCATATTATGTGAATGCACACATTTTATTTATTGATTGTTATATTTATTATTTCTATTTTTCTGTTTGAATGCAGAGCACATATTTATACATTTCACATTTTATTTATTTTATATTATACATTTATATTGTTTATAAAGTGTTATTTAGTATTTTAATTTTACTTGCATATTTGACTGCACATGTTTGTTTTATTTTTTAAATCATTTGCATCCATATTATATTATTATATTTAATTCATTAATATTTTAGATTTATTTTTGCATTAACAAATATATATATATATATATATATATATATATATATATATATATTGCATATTATGTGAATGCACACTTGTATTATTTTTTTTAAATTAATTCCATTTTTCTATTTCAATGCAGAGCACATATTTATAAATTTCCCTCATTCATTCATACATAAATTATTTGTTATTTAGTTTTTCTGAGATGCATAATATTTGAATGCATTCACTCTTAATGTCTTTGAGAAACTATGGTAGGGAAACCCTGATTTGTCTATAACTGGACCTTAATTACTCTATATTCCACACATTCACAGTTGATGGACCTGAGTAAGAAGGTAATTGGCCAGCGACTCTTCGAGAAACTCATGAAAATGACCTTCTACGGGCAGTTTGTAGCGGGTGAGGACCAGAACTCCATCAAACCCCTGATTGAGAAGAACCAGGCGTTTGGGGTGGGCTCCGTTCTAGACTACAGCGTAGAGGAGGATCTGACCCAGGAGGAGGCAGAGAAGAAGGAGATGGAGTGAGTATGAAATTCAGAGTTTCTCCACAGCTTGAACAACATGTCTTGTGCCTAACTTAAACCAGGAATACAACAATCTTAAGTCTTAATGACAAACATTTTCAATCATCTTTGGAAAAAAAAAAGCCCTAAGCCTCTTCCTAATATTATTTTAAACCATTTGTCTCTTTAAATACTTTCCAAACAGATCTAAAAATACATCACATTGCATTACAGCCAGAGAGAATTGCGTGTGTCTTTGAAACCTTGTCACCTTTTTGGCTGTACAAGTGGAAACGGTCTACGATTACCTTCTTCCCCATTGGTCAGTTCCGGCCAAGGCCCACTGCCTGATTGGCTAAAAAAAGGAAAATGTTTACCCTCCTCCCTTCAGGAATGCGGTCATATGAATTTGAGCGAGGAAGCCTAGTTTGTTGAGCAACTCACAGCCTGTCATGTGCAGTTGACATTTGAAGATGTGGTGCAGATAGCAAACATTTTTAGCTTTAATAACACTGCATTCATTTAAGAATCAGTCTAGGCTCATAGCTTGATTTGGAGCATAAAAGGGAGGCTTTTTTCATTCTTCTCACCGTAAGAATGAGCACTCATTATATTGGGATTAAAGGCTGTTTTTTCTGTAACAACACACATACACAATTGCACGCTGCTGAATGCACCGTGTGAATGTTATGTAAGGTGTTTTGGGTAACACAAGACTGCGAGTGTTTAGTTAGAACATACTCTGAGCATGGCATGATTGGAGCACAAAGTAATTCTCAAGTATGTGAAAGGTTCGATTATGTTCTGCAGATTAGGCAAAGGCTTTCAGGAATCAGCTCATATGGGGGCACTCCCTACAGAAAACAAAAAAAAACACAGTACTGTGCAAAAGTTTTAGGCACATAAGATGTTTCACAAAAACATTTGTCTGAAGATGGTTATTTATATCTTCAGCTTTAGTGTGTCAATAGGAAATATAAATGTTAGACTCCAAAACATTACTTTTGCAAATAGAATAAAACAGAAGTACAGGGAGCCCTGCAACAGATGTCATGGCCTCCGCAAAGCCCCCCACTGAACATCGTGTCAGTCTGAGATTACATGAAGAGACAGAATCAATTGAGACAGCCGAAATAGATTGAAGAACTGTGGCGAATTCTCCAAGAAGCTTGGAACATCCTATCTGCCAACAACCAAGGAAAACTGTGTCCAGGTGTATCTAGGAGAATTGGTGCTGTTTTGAAGGCAAAGGTGGTTACACCGAATATTGATTTAACCCCTTTCTTTTTGTTTTTTTGTTTACTGGGATTTGTATGATGTTAATTGATCAATGCAAACTATTTCTGGCATTAGTTTTGAAGACATCCTCACTATGCAACATTTTTCAAAAGTGCCTAAAACTTTTGCACAGTACTGTACATAATAATTACAGTATAAATTAATAACCACTTGCTTGATCTGAACAAAATAGGTGTCATTTTAAAGCTTAGAATCTGGACTTTACATTGCATACAGCTAGACCTACCAATTCTTAAATAATGCTCTTAAGAACTGTTTTGTTCTCATCATTTGTAAATTTGTTATCACAACAATTTTATTCAGAGTTGGTAAAAACATAAAAAAGATGAGATAGCCATGTGTTATATATCGTTGGAAAGGTCTCAGTTTGTAGAATTCAATAAATGCCAAACTGCAGTGAGTTTTAGTGTTTTTGTAACTTACAGCAGACTATCCAGATTCAAATAAGCCCAAATCCAACACAACATAATATGATGAGTAGATCTTGAAATATTCCTCAAAGAATGTACATGGAAAGACAATGCACAAAAGGGTGCTCAATACACTCTCTCTCACACACACACACACGTGTGTGTGTGTGTGTGTGTGTGTGTGTGCAAATTTCTGAGGACTTTGCGTGTGCAAACACACATCCATATATGTTCTCATCTAAAGGTTTGGGATGCTCCTGGACACTTAATATTTCTGTATTTTGTAGTCTAATCCATTCATTTCCAATGGCCGGTCATTTTTGACCGGGAACAGAACAAGTGTGACAAAGTGAAATAAAACCCCCAAAAATGAAAGAAATGGTCCAATTTTTTGTGTCTGCTTCTTCAGATACCATATGTGAACAAAGTCAAGGAATTTTATTCCAGTTGGATTAAGAAGGAAAAAAACAATTTGTAAGATAAAGGTCAAAATGACCGGAACACAACATAAGGGTTAAACAACTTTACAGATCAAATAATACATGAGTTTTAACAGAAGAATTAATATAAGTGCTTTGATAAAATTAGAAGCTTCACATTTCTGTGTTTAAACCCTCCAAAAATTGGCCCCCATTCACTTCCGTTGTAAGTGCCTCACTGTTGTGGTAATCAATATTATGCCACAAATGCTGTCGATTGAGCTTGTATTGAACCTGGAAATATTTCTTAAGGACTGCTATGGCAATATTCATGTGACCAAACAAGCTTTGGATTGGGTTATTTTAACCATAAATCCAAGGCATGTTGGATTGACTGGAAAAATCCGAACAGCGAATCATATTCTGTATTAAACTAACTAGTGATAACATCTTTAAAAGCATCAGACACATCTTTCTCTATATTAATAATGCCATCTTAGTTTGATGCAAGCCATATTTGCCTTATTAAATTAGCTTACTCTACTTGCAATCTCTATCAGCACATGTTGCATTGTGCACGCTTGTAGCCCCATGTCTTGTTTGTCTAAGAGGTCAGGTCAAATACCTGTCATACTTCTGTCATTTACATACCTAAACTTTGAGCTGTCACAGAGAGTTCCTTGGGTTCATTTATTTGCACAGCACCAACTTGAGACAGAGCTTTTACATTTAATTCCAACAGCCAGAATGAAAAAATCAGAATTTGTTTGAGATTGAGTCCTGGAATTTTCAAATAAGAGTTCTAGAATTTTCAACTTCCGCTGTGTTTAAAAACAAAAACGTATCTGAAACTGAGTCATTATTTGTTGAACTGTCTGTTGACTGAAACTTGTGTTGCAAAAATAATGATGCACATGACTGCGTGTGACTGAAATCAAAACTGGGCTGGTATATGTGAATCTCACTGGATCTGTGTAGAATACAGAATGTTGTGTCATTGGCAGTGTGTTCGGTGTGTGACCTGCATCGTTTAATGATCAAAAGTGAACTCATGAGCTCCTACAATAGAGCTAACAGGAACTGGAGTGCTGTAAAGTTAACCGGTTTGCAGAAACCTGAAGCAGCATTAATAAAACACAATGTTCCACTGAAGCATGTTCTTTCTATCTGTCTTTTCAGCTCCTGTGTTTCTGAAGCCGAGAAAGAGAGTCATGGTAGGTACGGTAAATCAAATACTGAATACATTCTTCAAAACATATGATTCTCTTGTTTCGTTTAAAAATAAAGATGGCATTATTCATTATGATAAATGTAAAGTTCTTCTTTCACTTTTTCTATTCTAAGTGACAGTTACAGTACAGAGATGTATTATGCTCTGTCAATAAATAAGTCAAAATGTTCAGTGCTTAAAGGGATAGTTCACCCAAAAATGAAAATTCAGTCATTGTTTACTCACCCCTGTGTTGTTATAACCCTATATGACTTTCTCAATATGTTGTGCTCAGTGATGTCATACAGTGGCAGTTTATGGTGACCACCCCTTCAAGCTTCAAAAAAACACTAAATTATAATTTAGAAGTCTAATAAATTATTCCATGAAACTCATGATTGTTATGAAAGTATATGATAAGGTTTGGTGAGAAACAAACTGAAATCTAATGTATTATTTAGTGAAAATGTTCACTGACCGTTGATCTCCTGTGCACGTTCATGAAAGGGCATCAGAGCAACAGTTCACGAAGCTCCCTTGTGACATTGGGTTGTTCAAGCAATAACTTGTTTTATCTAAAAACAGGTCCAACACAGTGATAGCAACAACAGAACACAACACATCTGCTCACAAAACAGAGAACAGAACTTACTAAACATGTCTGAAGAGTTTGTAGTCGAAGAATTGATGCATTTCTATGCCCAGCTTTCAGCTTCATGCTACTCCCACAGCATACACACTACAGTACACTACACACTATTTTCTCTGTGTATGGATATGATGTGACACGCACGGCCGAAAATGTATGTATGCAATTTCCTGCAAAATCCATTCGGACAGCTCTAAAATATAAATCATTATTATAGGTTTATCAAAGTGTATTTGGGTAAAGACATGGTTTGGAAGATGGATTTTTGTTGCACTCTCTCATTACTAACATTTTGCTGTTTTTTAACAAAAAAGTTTTTTTATTTTATTTAGTTTTAGTATTTCATTATATTTTTTATTGTATTTAATTGTTAGATTTGTTTTAAAACATACCCCTTTTCTCCCAATTTGGAATGCCCAATTCCCACTACTTAGTAGGTCCTCGTGGTGGCGCGGTTACTCGCCTCAATCCGGGTGGCGGAGGACAAGTCTCAGTTGCCTCCGCTTCTGAGACCGTCAATCCGCGCATCTTATCACGTGGCTCGTTGTGCATGACACCGCGGAGACTCGCAGCATGTGGAGGCTCATGCTACTCTCCACGATCCACGCACAACTCACCACACGCCCCATTGAGAGCGAGAACCACTTAAGCGTGACCACGAGGAGGTTACCCCATGTGACTCTACCCTCCCTAGCAACCGGGCCAATTTGGTTGCTTAGGAGACCTGACTGGAGTCACTCAGCACACCCTGGATTCGAACTCGCGACTCCAGGGGTGGTAGTCAGCGTCAATACTCGCTGAGCTACCCAGGCCCCCCTTTAAAACATTTTTGTTAAAAATAATCATTTCTTTTTGTTTCCAGTAGAGGCCAGCGCATACAAACCTCAGGATAATGAATGTACAGTGTTTTATATTTAATTTTGAGGGGTTTAAATAGGTTATGGAAGGGTATTAGTTGTTATTTGGGTTTCATCTGGCTGGGTTTTATGTAATGTAAGTTCTGTGACAGACAGGTGATCACGCTTTGCCTTAGGGATCATGCTGTGTTAGCAGCATTGATGCATGTTGACTCTGTCATTGAGGCTGAAATAGACTGCTGTGTGTGTTACAGGGATTCAGACTAGTTAAAGCAGGTTTAATGGTGGGGTCTCCTGGTGAAGGGCTGAATTTAACTCTGCAAGCTCATGTTTTTCTGCTTCTGTCGGGTGTTCTGTATCTTAGACCAAAACAACCCTTCCTCTATAAGATATTATATAAATGTACTGTATAGTTGTGGCCAAATCATAGCTATTGTGCTTCAGAAAGCTGTCAAAAATGATCAATATGTCAATCTAAATATGAAATTTGACCCTGTTTACTTTCTTAATGCATGTTCCTAGTCTTGCTGTGCACGATCATTGGTCAGATTAAATATGACAAACATATGTCAGGTCATGGGGGTAAACTGGGTTGTGAACAGCGTTTAATCTTGACTTGGAAATTGTGAATAAACTTTAACCTCAAATCATGTTAGATCTAGTCTTGGCAAATCTTCCTGCATTTCATTGTCATGGATGATATTCTGACAGCTTTTTGCAGCATAATGCAGGGAACAGGTGGAGTTGAGAATGAAAACTGGGTTTTTGATGGTTTTTTTAATCTGTATCTCAGAAATGGATTATGATGTTATTCAGGTATGGATCACCGTGAGAAAAAGTACAAAGCTCATCGTCAGTTTGGAGATCGGCGTGGTGGTGTGATCAGTGCTCGGACATATTTCTATGCAGACGAAGCCAAATGTGACCATCATATGGATACCTTCATCAAGTGCATCAAAGCTTCCGGTGAGCAGATTATTGTTCTCAATGAAGATTTATTCATATAAATATGCAGAAATACAGTGGCCTCAAAAGTAGAGTATTTAGACACTTAAATCACACTTAAAAATGCTGGTAAGATAATAAGGTCAAACCATGTGTCTGTCATTTATTTTAATGAAAGATGCCATGAGAACTCTTCATGCAAAACGTTGACAAAAAGATGTTGGTTAGGTAAATAATAGCCATCAAAAATAATTATGCCACTTGCATTGATATTTTGCATATAATGCAATGAAATCCTTACATTTTTATGTCACTCAAGTATCCAAATTTGTTGTTAAATTATTTGTGTAGCTGGAAGTTCTGTTGACGGATTCTCTGCTATTAAGATGACTGCACTCGGACGACCACAGTTCCTGGTAACTAAGAATCTTTATTTTCACCGTCTCTTCCTTATTTTCTTTGAAATAAGATTATAGTTGTGTGATTAATCTTGACTGTTTCTCTCTTACAGCTGCAGTTCTCTGAGGTGCTGGTTAAATGGAGAAGGTTTTTCAACCTGTTGGCAGCCCATCAGGGGAAAGATGGCATGGCGATACTCGAACAGGAGTTAGAACTGGAACAGCTGCAGGTTTGGCATCTTAAGGGTGTTCAACACTACTATAATTAAAGACTGTTTATAGTGGATATGAAAGGTAGAATATTAACAGGATTTGGAATGTGAGTTATGTTAATGCAGTGTGTCAGAGATGAACTTTCCTTCCATTCATTGATTTAAAGACCACATGAAACGACTTTAAGAATGCATTGAACTTCTGTAATGAAACTGAATATTCAGTGGGAAATAATGTAGGACAGGACTTGATTTTATCCAATGAAGTTAAATTGGGTGAAGTATGTTGGGCTATGATATTATTAGTTAATATTATTTGTCCCCACCCACAGAGCTTTGGTTAGGTCAGCAGAAATGGAAAGTCGTTTTAGAGGCAGAGGTAGTTATTACATTTAGTTGAAAAATAATGAAAATAATTATTTCTTCTATAGCGTAACATGTACTGATGAAACGTGCAATATAAGAAAAGACAAATGTATTAATAAACTAAGGTCAGTTTCATGTAATCAAAAATGTATGTTTTTTTTAAAGTTCTATATTCACAGATTTGTTGCCAAAATGAACTTGTCATGTATTTCTCTTTCGTTTGCAGGACAGTTTGATCAAACTTGGAGTTGGCGCAAAATCGGACATCGAGAACTGGTTTACAGGAGAGAAACTGGGTTCATCAGGGTAAAACTCCTTAACCCTTAAATGCATGGGATTTCACCAAACACTCTTACAAATTTGGGTCTTTAGAGACCCGGCACTTAAATCTATCACAAACGGATCTACAAAATGTCCAAATAGTGTCAAATTTTCACGTTATTTTCAAGACAATTAGAAAATAATAGAAATAAATATATTTTGATGTTTTTGTTTATTAATATATCAAAGAGAAAATGCAACAAAATCAGGACAAATCTAGAACAGGATTCATTACTTTCACACTGAAATTTCCAGATGTGGATGTTACACACAAGTATTTTCTCAGACACTTAATGAGTCTAAACAGATGCACAGCTTACATAATTTTAATAGTACACCCAAATGACAATAGTCAAATCATACTGTTCATGTGTTAAACTTGCTATAGTTTACTTCCATGTTGTTTTTTCATCAAATAGCAATGTCAAATGTAAATCAAGTCAATCACTGAAACAACAGCACCACCTTGAGTAAGAAATAACATGGATAATATGTATGTGTACACACATATTGGCCCCGTTTCCACCTGGTATTAAGATTTCAGGTGATCCGATCACATGTGTTCAGCCCTAAATACAGGTCTAAACAGGGTCTAAAACGTTTTGTGATTGGATCACAGAAACCACATCCGAATGTGGTCAAAAATGCATGTGACCAGATCGCATTTGAGGTGTAAATGCTAATCCGTCCTGTATGTGTCCCGGCAGCAGTGAAGCACCACCCCTCACCTGTCAATCAACAGCTGCGCTCAAACAAGAGTTTAAACGTGGGCGTTTTTGAGCGGCTTTAAAGGAAATAACCGTCCAATCTGAACATTTGAAAAAGCGGATACATACACAATCACGAGAGCTTCACGGACCTTCTTTAGTGTGTTTGATATCAACACCGATGACAAGCACGAACACCTGAAGCTCCTTTAATAAAGGTAATTCACTAAAATAATGGATAATTCTGCTTGACATGTTAAGTGCTTCCGATTAAATTTCAACCTCATCTGAGAGAAACAGCACGCCATTTTTTCCGTGCTTTCTTTGCATTTTCTGACTTTGTTGCGCTTTATTATCATGCATTAACACACTGACATAGTGACTGATGTATGTCATCATGAAACAGAGACCCTCCCCTCCAAATCCGAACACAAGTGATCACAGGAGACGCATTTAGCGGCCAGGTGTAAACAGCGATGTGTCTCACCTGACCACATGTGAACGGATCACCCGAGACGCATCGTAATACCAGGTGGAAATGGGGCCATTGAATACTGATATATCACCATTGATGTTAATTCATTGTTGCACAGAAAATCAATGTGATGTAGTATTTATTTGTATGAATATAGTACTCAGTCCTCTAGTGATAAACAAAGAAATTGATATTCTGTAATAGTAAACTTATATAGATATTAAATAAACATAAATATATAATTTATGTAAGTGCAAAAAACACTTTTGCATACCTAGAGTCTCTAATGACCTTATACACTTTTGCTACTTAAACCATTATACATTTTTTTTCTTTTCTTTTCAATTTTGTTGTGTGGGTACAACTCCAAAAAATGGATGAGGTACAGAGGTTGGAATGAGGTGTGCGTTTAAGGGTTAAAGGGATAGTTCACCCAAAATAGAAAATTCTTTCAATCATTTGCTCACCCTCATGCCATCTAAGATCTGTGTGACTTTCTTTCTTCTGCTGAACACAAACGAAGATTTTTAGAAGAATATTTCAGCTCTGTAGGTCCATACAATGCAAGTGAATGGTGACCAGAACTTTTAAGTTAAAAATAAAACAGCATAAACGTTATCCATACGACTCCAGTGGTTTAATCCATGACTTCTGAAGTGATCCAATCAGTTTTAGGTGAAGAACAGACCACAATGTAACTTGTCATTGCAGTCTCTAGGCACAATCATGATTTCAAGCTCGATTAGACTTCTAGTTCTTGACGCTTATGCAGAGCGCTTGATGGCATTATTGGAAGTTAATCAAGCTTGAAATCATGATGGTCCTTTATATTTATAGTGAAAAAGGAGTTATGTTTTGATCTGTTCTCACTGAAAACACATTAGAAGACATGAATTAAACCACTGGAGTCATATGAATTACTTTTATGCTGCCTTTATGTGCTTTTTTGAGCTTCAAAGTTCTGGTCACCATTCAGTTACATTGTATGGACCTGCAGAGCTGAGATATTCTTCGAAAATCTTCGTTTGTGTTCAGCAGAAGAAAGAAAATCATACACAACTGGTATGGGATGAGAGTGAGTAAATGATGGGAGAATTAAATTTTTGGGGTGAACGGTCCCTTTCAGTTAAACAGACTCCACCATCCAAACAATAGATTTCTCACCTATTACAGATCTCAATTCTTTCACAGTTGAACTGATTCAATTGTCTGTTTTTCAATCTTGTAGAACTATTGATCTGTTGGACTGGAACAGCCTTATCAATGACAGAACCAAAATCTCCAACTTGCTCGTGGTGCCTAACATGGAGGTAACACACACAAATACACAGTTGGATAAATACAGGTAATCCACATAAATGGTTCTCAGCTCTGCTGCAAACATATTTGTTTATATTTCCAAAGTCTGGTCACCTGGAGCCTCTGTTGAGTAAGTTCACTGATGAAGAGGAGAAACAGATGAAGAGGATGCTACAGAGAATGGATGTTCTTGCCAAGGTACTTCCAACAAAACATACACCACAATAACAGCCTATTGCAAAAACCTCATCAAAATGTACCATAGTTCTTGCATAGCTACTGCAATTTAACTATGGTATTTGTAGTAAAACTATACACTTACAAATATTGTGAATTATGTAATCAGACTGACCTTAGATTTGTTGTGACATTTGTTTGTGGTGCGGCATATTAATGGCTTTGAAACTACTTTACATAATTGCAAAAGATCTCAAGTTTGCATAAATGTCACGACACAATGAAATCAGGCAGTCACACTTGGTTTTTTCCACTCTGCGTGTGCATACGCATTTGATGCTAGACATTACTCTCTCCCGGAGTGACTGGACCCTGATAAGCCATTAACCAAACACACATCTTTCTAAATTTCACAGTTTGACGCAGACGTGTCTCATGTTCTCACTCGTTTGTGTTTACACATCTGTTCTGGTAGATAAACTCACACATTGAAGAGAGTCACTCGGTATATGATATTTGCCTTGACCCCTCTGTGATATAATGCTACACTTTAAATACTCCGTAAGTGTACAGAGTAACTAAAGAATGTATTTATCCTTATTTTTTAATGGCAACATATGACACCATTAGCAAGCTTATACAGTCTAATGGATATTTATTGTCAGTTTGATGTTGCTGAGATGTGAGACAATCTAGGAGATGAGTCAAAGGCTACTAGAGATTATTTAAATGTATTTTCTTGGCACAGATAGTTGATGATAAAACGTCTGTTTTTGCACACACATTACTTCTTTACAACAAAGCCAATAAAGGTTTTAGCTGTGTCTGTACTCAAGGTTGCAAGACGCTGAAGCGTATCTTGCATGAGATAAACAACACACACTCATAAATAGAGAGAAATTCTTCTAAAAAATTACAAAGTTAAACTCAGGGAAAAGGTACAATATACAAAAAGGTCACAATCATCTTTTTTTTTTTATCTGAGTAAAGATGCACATTGGGCTGCTGATAACAGATTACTGGATTTAAGGTCTGCATTTAGTTTTTTTTAATCTCTATAAATACTGTGCTCATTTATCTGAGGCATTTCAGCCTGTGAATTCCTGAAACTCTGAAACAGTATGCAGAATATCCTTTTTTCTTTTTTCTTTTTTGAGTAAAGAGAAAAAAATGCTGTTGAGTAAACATTATACAGTAGTCATGTAAAGTAGTGGTCGACCACTATTTTATGTGTGTGTGTGTGTGTGTGTGTGTGTGTGTGTGTGTGTGTGTGTGTGTGTATTATATAATATAATATATATATATCACACAGACACACACACACAGTATATACACAATATATTATTGTTACAATCTGTATTGTTATATAATAAATGAATAAATATATTAAAAGAATAATAAAATAGGAAATATAATATTAATTTCATTAACACTTGTTTAACACTATATTTACTCAACATTTATATGTGTATATATATTTGTTATATACTAGATTATTTATATAATAAATATAGAAATAAAATAATAGCATATTTACTCAAAATTCACCTGAAAATATTTTAAATAAAAAATTTACCTGCGCAGTTATATTAATTAGCGATATGGCCGATCACTGATATAATATTTATTATTTTCTTCTATTGTGAAATATTTTTTATTATTGTGCTATAATATGTATTGTTAAATACACAATATTATATGTATATAAAAATAATTGTATTAATATAATAATACAATTTAATATATTATTAATATTATGTTATATTAATTTTTACATTTAATAATAAAAATGTAATTAACACATTTTTAACTAAATATTTACTCAAAAACAGTTCCAAATAAGGCTGATATATTAGTCTAGCAGTAATGTAAACTACAGTTTTAGGGGCCGTTTACACGACAACGTTTTCAACTAAATACGGAAAACCTTTTATGCGTTTTGGCTGTTCGTTTACACGACAACGGCGTTTTGGGGTCTGAAAACGCAAACTTTTGAAAACGGGTTACAAAGTGCATGTTTTTGAAAACGATGCCGTTATCATCTCCGTGTAAACATACAAAAACGTGAATTTGTGAAAACAATGACGTCATGCGCACGCGTATTACGTGTTCAGTCTATAGGCATGAACTTTGAGAACTTCGACCTTGCCTCCAGGGCGAACAGACCAACATGAGGTCACCAGTTGGAGTCCTTAAAAAGGTGGCGTGCTTTATAGTCCAGGGTCACTTGTAGTAATAAAGCAGCCTCATTGTCTGTCCAGACAAAATTGCTCAATGCTTTCGCCATCTTCATTGTTTGTATTCAACGCTCTGTGGAAGAATGCTTATGTGCGCAGGCGCGTAGTGTTTCTTTACAAAGTGACATCGCCAACTACTGGCCTGGCATGCATAATACAGCGTTTTCATGGATCCGTGTGAACGGGGATCGTTTTGACAACGTTGTCGTCTGTACTATTTAAAAACGCAAAGGAAAAACTTTTCCGTTTTTAGTACATTACTTAGATTTATTTTCTTATGATTGTTCATGGTTTTCTTTAGATACATTTGAAAACGATGTTTTCGAAACGCTCTCCGTCCACACTGCTGTTTTCAAGCATTTTCGAAAAGTTGCTCGTCCACACTAAAACGCTTAAATCCCCTTACTGCGCATGAGAAAAATCGCTGTTCCATGTACAGGCTGAAACGCAATTGTCCTCGTGTTTCGTCACCGGACAGAAATTCAGAGTAAACTTTGCGTCGCCTGTGTAGGAATGCGTTGTGAAGGTTGTACAAAGTAACATTTATCTTTACCAATGCTCTCAAAGTGAATAACAGGCACAATAACGCCGCTACAATGTGGGCCGCCATCTTGATTTTTTTGGGTTGAATGGATCACGTGACTGCGTCACATGACAACGGTGTGTATGGAAGTGTTCTGTTACTGATGAATGGCATTATATGACTGTATGTATGTGTTTATGTCCAGCACGCTGTTGAAAATGGTGTGAGACTGATGGTGGATGCAGAACAGACATATTTTCAGCCGGCCATCAGTAGACTGACCCTGGAGATGCAAAGAATCTTCAACAGAGAAAAAGCCAACATCTTCAACACCTACCAGTGCTACCTTAAAGTGAGTCACAAACACAAATTTGTCCCACACATATAGCCAACACAAACATTTTCTCTCAGTGCATACCTGTCAAGTCAAAAACACACAAGCCCGCACCCTCAACCTGCCAGTGTTATGAAGATAATCCTTATGTATACAGTCTGCGTACACACCCAGACTTCTTGTTTATTGTGCCATACTTTATACGTTGCAACTTACAGCATTAATAATAGAAACCTTTTTATTGAATTTAAATGAAAAACAAGTACTGTATATATGATATATTCTGTTTCCATGATATAAAATTACTCGTATGGTGTTATATACTGTAAGATTTTGGTCATGCCTCCCATGGCGTCACACTGTAACAAAATGATTCAGCATGTTATATCCTGAAAAAGTGTCCTCCTGTGGTTTATGGCTTTCATAAGACTGTATGATCCAAATACAACTTCCATACGGCTTTTTAATGGCTTTATGGCACTAATTATGTACTTTTATTGTTTGTAAGGTCTCGATGTGTAATGGATCTCATGACAAAGTCAATTAAGTAAAAACATTTATCTCTGTGTAGGAAGCATATGATAATGTGTCCGTCGATGTGGAACTCTCGCGTCGAGAGGGCTGGTATTTCGGCGCTAAGCTGGTTCGTGGAGCGTACATGTATCAAGAGAGATCGCGGGCAGTGGAGATTGGTTACGAAGATCCCATCAACCCCGACTATGAGGCCACCAACAGGATGTACCACAAGTATGCCGAAATTTACCAGTAAAACCTAATAATATGGCAGTTATGTCCGATGATACAGAATTAATGGGTCATTCTCAGGAAATGGTGCCTTTTGTCTTTAATAACAGTATAACAGTATAATATCTGGTAATACAGTTTTAAGAATATAGACAAATTCTGGCCACTGCTTGGGGGTGCGCCTACCTCTTTGGTCTTTCATCTAAATTACCTCCTGTATGCAGATAAAGTAAGACGCCAGGACTTCAAAACCTAACCACTCCCAAATTCCCTTTGTTTATGTTTTCTCTGGTTTGAGTATTTAAGGAAATGTAACGCATTGTTCATTGGCATTTTCTGTAGCCAGAAATCCCCGTGGTGCTTACACTACGAATTTTGCTGAAGTCAGGTATGCATCTGTTACTCTTAAGATTCATCATTTTTTTGTTTTCTCCCCAATTTGGAACTCCCAATTCCCAATGTGCTCTAAGTTCTCGTGGTGGCGTAGTGACTCGCCTCAATCCGGGTGGCGGAGGATGAATCTCATTTGCCGCGCATCTTATCACGTGGCTTGAGCATGTTGAGCGCATTACCGCGGAGATGTAGCACGTGTGGAGGCTTCACACTGTTCTCCGCAGCATCCACACACAACTCACCACGCACCCCACCGAGAGCGAGAACCACACATTATAGTGACCACAAGGAGGTTACCCCATGTGACTCTATCCTCCCTAGCAACCGGGCCAATTTGGTTGCTTAGGAAACCTGGCTGGAGTCACTCAGCACACCCTGGATTCGAACACGTGACTCCAGGAGTGGTAGTCAGCGTCAGTAATACTTGCTGAGCTACCCAGGCCCCCAAGATTCATCTTTAAGCATTAGATGTTTTGTATTGATTATTTCTGAACTGATTATTTAATTGGCTTGATACATATTTAGCTGACTAATAAATTGATAAACTTGATTCTGTTCTGACTTATTCTGAAATTATTGGCTTTAGTAGATCTGTTAAATTCCTGTTACCGCAAATCTGTGATCAGGGTTAATACATACTAAGACCCAGCATTTGATGGCGCACGAAGCACATCTTAAGATTTCTGATTAACCATTTGGCTTTAGTTAAGTGTAATAGACTGTAAAGGCTAAAAAAAGTACTATCTGGCACAATGTAATATTGATCGACCAATCCAGATCAAGTCATGACCCCTGTTTAATGTTAATATTGTTCTAGTCAACTGTAACAGGAAACTATAGAACTAAACAAAACTACTATTTGGGTAATGGTATGTTGGTCGGCCTTATCCAACTAGTCTAGTATTAGTCATTTACCTCTGTCTAGAGATAATATTACATTAATTAAGTGTATACAGATGAGCTGCGGTAGTAATCATTCTTTTTAGTATTAGTCGTTTACCTCTGGCTAAAGATCAAACTGACAAGTTTGTGACCTTGGGATCCATGTACACGGCCGGCATGAGACCTTAAGCGACAGGATTGCGAATGAACGAGTGCAAATTAAAAGTATAGAATTAACTAGAATAATCAAGTATCCAAATCCAGAGAAGATCTCAATTGATGATCAATAATAACTGGAATCTCAAACTAAATTCAAGGTCTAATATACAGTGGTGTGAAAAAGTGTTTGCCCCCTTCCTGATTTCTTATTTTTTTGAATGTCACACTTAAATGTTTCAGATCATCAAACAAGTTTAAATATTAGTCAAAGATAACACAAGTAAACACAAAATGCAGTTTTTAAATGAAGGTTGTTATTATTAAGGGAAAACAAAATCCAAACCTACATGGCCCTGTGTGAAAAAGTGTTTGCCCCACCTGTTAAAACATAACTTAACTGTGGTTTATCACACCTGAGTTCAATTTCTCTAGCCACACCCAGGCCTGATTACTGCCACACCTGTTCTCAATCAAGAAATCACTTAAATAGGACCTGCCTGACAAAGTGAAGTAGACCAAAAGATCTTCAAAAGCTAGACATCATGCCGAGATCCAAAGAAATTCAGGAACAAATGAGAAAGAAAGTAATTGAGATCTATCAGTCTGGAAAAGGTTATAAAGCCATTTCTAAAGCTTTGGGACTCCAGAGAACCACAGTGAGAGCCATTATCCACAAATGGCGAAAACATGGAACAGTGGTGAACCTTCCCAGGAGTGGCCAGCCGACCAAAATTACCCCAAGAGCGCAGCGACGACTCATCCAAGAGGTCACAAAAGACCCCACAACAACATCCAAAGAACTGCAGGCCTCACTTGCCTCAGTTATGGTCAGTGTTCATGACTCCACCATAAGAAAGAGACTGGGCAAAAATGGCCTGCATGGCAGAGTTCCAAGACGAAAACCACTGCTGAGCAAAAAGAACATTAAGGCTCGTCTCATTTTTGCCAGAAATATCTTGATGATCCCCAAGACTTTTGGGAAAATACTCTGTGGACTGACGAGACAAAAGTTGAACTTTTTGGAAGGTGTGTGTCCCATTACATCTGGCGTAAAAGTAACACCGCATTTCAGAAAAAGAACATCATGCCAACAGTAAAATATGGTGGTGGTAGTGTGATGGTCTGGGGCTGTTTTGCTGCTTCAGGACCTGGAAGACTTGCTGTGATAAATGGAACCATGAATTCTGCTGTCTACCAAAAAATCCTGAAGGAGAATGTCCGGCCATCTGTTCGTGACCTCAAGCTGAAGCGAACTTGGGTTCTGCACGGGACAATGATCCAAAACACACCAGCAAGTCCACCTCTGAATGGCTGAAGAAAAACAAAATGAAGACTTTGGAGTGGCCTAGTCAAAGTCCTGACCTGAATCCTATTGAGATGCTGTGGCATGACCTTAAAAAGGCAGTTCATGCTCAAAAACCCTCAATGTGTCTGAATTACAACAATTCTGCAAAGATGAGTGGGCCAAAATTCCTCCACAGCGCTGTAAAAGACTCATTGCAAGTTATCGCAAATGCTTGATTGCAGTTGTTGCTGCTAAGGGTGGCCCAACCAGTTATTGGGATTAGGGGGCAATCACTTTTTCACACAGGGCCATGTAGGTTTGGATTTTGTTTTCCCTTAATAATAACAACCTTCATTTAAAAACTGCATTTTGTGTTTACTTGTGTTATCTTTGACTAATATTTAAACTTGTTTGATGATCTGAAACATTTAAGTGTGACGAACATGCAAAAAAATAAGAAATCAGGAAGGGGGCAAACACTTTTTCACACCACTGTAACTGGAGTCAAATAAAATTATTAATGGAGTCCGATTCGGTCTTAACTAAAGCAAACTGGTTTAAGACGCCAAAACCACAGGTGCGCCAGAAAAGAAGAACACGCATATACCTTCACCACCTGCTGGATTCCGCCATTGGGCCAGCGAGGTGGCATTTTTACAATTGCGCACCACAACGTTATTCAGTCAGATATTTTGACCAAAAAAAAAGTCTGAATACTGGAATTGTTTCCCCATAACAGAGTTGAATTATTTAGCTTAACGAGTACTTCTGGGATAGTAACGAGTACTATCACTCCATTTCTGTGTTCCTTGTAGTAAAGGATACATTACAATTGAAAAAAATTTAAACCCACATTTACAATTTTTCGGGGTTGAACGTTACGGGGTGGAATGTGAGTGCAAAAATTGGCTTATAAACTGGCAAATATAGTTGCACCACACCACATTATTCAGTCATATATTTTGACTGTAAAAAAAGGCTGATTACTGTAATTTTTTCCCCATAACAGAGTTGAATTAATAAGCTTAACGAGTACTTCTGGTAGTACTATCACTTCGTTTCTATGTGCCCTGCAGTACAGGACACATTATAATTGAAAAGATATGAATAACCCACAAACTGTATCTTCCAAAACATGTTTTGTGATGCCCTGTTACATTTAAAATGTTTCAGGATTGAAAGTTACGGGGTTGAATTGAAAAAATGGCTAATAAACTAGCAATTATAATTGCATTACACCACATTATTCAGTCATATATTTTGGACTGTAAAAAAAGGCTGATTACTGTAATTTTTTCCCCATAACAGAGTTGAATTAAAAAGCTTAACGAGTACTTCTAGTAGTACTATCACTTCGTTTCTGTGTGCCCTGCAATACAGAACACATAATTGAAAAGATATGAATAACCCACAAAATGTATCTTCCAAAACATGTTTTGTGTCAACACTGTTACATTTCAAATGTTTCAGGGTTGAACGTTATGGGGTTGAATGTGAGTGCAAAAAATGCCTAATAAACTGGTAAATATATTGCACCACACCACATTTTTCCTTCAAATATTTTGAATGTAAAAACCCTGTTACAGTTAAAATGTTTTAGGGTTGAACGTTACGGGTTGAATTATTTTCTCAGAAAATACATAAAACATTAAAAAAATCCAGTGAAAGCTAAATTGGTGATGCATAATGGTGATGCAAATTGTCTGATATTTCTGACGAAACAAATAACCATTTGTTCAGTGTCCTGTTAATTATGATACCGTTTCCTGGGAATGAGCCCTTTATGACCCCATTATATAATGGCTGTCTTACAGAGTTTTGAGAGCACAATGTATCATACAATTTGGTTTCTCTCGTTTCAAATGCATGCTGTATTCAATAACAAACACACCTTTTTTGCCAATTCTAAGCCTGTATTATCCACTACTGTTATGTTACTAAGGTGCTTCATAACACTGTAATTATTTGCCTTAAATGCACACACCTGTTAATATGACTAACATGCATTATAAGGGCAATGTTTTTATTTATAGTGTTGCTACAGGCAAAAGCACATATTTTGGGATTATTTTCTTTTATTCTTCTGTCTCTGTTCTAAAAGTTGTAATTCAGGATTATTTCTCTCTGTAAGGTGTTTGGAATACATTCTGGAAGAGATCAACCTGAACAGGATGGCAAATGTCATGGTGGCATCTCACAATGAGGACACAGTCAAGTTCACTTTGGAAAAGTTAGTTTAGAGCTGATGGCACACATAAAACACATGCATAACTAATAGAGTTCCTCATTGCCTTGTTTCGCTCAGTATATATGTTTAATGGTGCGTGTGATTGTGTGTTTTTCTGTACAGAATGAATGAGATGGGTCTCTCTCCCACAGAGAATAAGGTTTACTTTGGACAGCTGCTGGGAATGTGTGATCAGATCAGTTTCCCGTTGGGTAAGTGGAAAAATAGCAGTGTGGGAAGAAACAGATGTTCCAAGAAACCTTTTCATTCAGAATATGTATTTTTTTTGCTAAACAAACTGCAAAAAATAATCATCCAAGTATTTGTGTTGTATTTTCCTTTTAAAAATATCTAAACATCATTAAAACAAGAAAAAATTACTTCAAGCAGAATGAAATGTAACTATGTTTAGTGGGGTTTATGATTACCCCATTGGCAAATAGTTATTTTCTTATTGTAAGCATACTGTAAGCATTCATTCATTTAGTTAGATTTATCTGTAAACAAGACAAAATATCTTCCAATATGTCATTTTGCTATTTATGTAACTTACAGTCATTAATAATCGTTAATTAGTTGATGTTTAATGTAATTAAATGATTGAACTGAATATTTAAAATATGAATTGAATAAAACAAGCTATGGAAATAAGTGATAATTAAATCTACCTGTGAATGTTTGTGTGTTTTTGTGAGCAGGTCAGGCAGGATTCCCCGTGTACAAGTATGTTCCATACGGTCCCGTGAACGAGGTCATCCCGTACCTGTCCCGCCGCGCACAGGAGAACCGCGGCTTAATGAAAGGATCTCAGAGAGAACGCAGCCTACTGTGGAAAGAACTTAAACGCAGATCCTTCAATGGACAGCTGCTCTACAGACCTGTATACTAAACCACACACAAACACGTCATTCAGCTGTTTTTTTAAACATCACCCACACTGGAAAACGATTATTTTATATAAACCACATCACTCTCCATTATTCTATTCCTGAAATGTATATATTGTATCAATGCATCCCTGATCAGTGTTTTATAGTTATGACATCAGTGGCTTATAAAATGAACTAGGATTAAAGACACCATGAAACGGCATTCCTAGCGCATTAAACATCTGTATTGCGAAACTGAATATTTAGTGTAAATGAATATAGGATGGGACTTGATCTTATTTATTTGGATTAGATTGGATTGTGAAAGTGTAAACAAGTGAGACTATGAGAAAGGTAGTATATTTTGATGAAGGATTATGAATACTGATGGATCATGCATGATAAAACTAGAGATATTTAATGACATTAAATAGTCCCTTTTTATTTCAAGCGTCTTTAAATACATTTTTAATCATTCCACTTTGCCTCCAGCAGAGGCAGAATAACAAGAGCCCATTTCAAGCATTTCATGACTCATTCTTGACAGTTTAGTTAATCTTGGATATTTTTTAATCGCAGAATTTATTTCTGAGATGATAACTGGATGCCACTCACTGAAATAATCCTGCAAAGCATTGAGGTCATGTGACATTAATGCAGCATACTACTGTTTGAAACATTATCGTTGCATACTGTGTAGTTTCACATACTATTTAAAAAAAATAGTTTATGGTATAAACCACACAGCATGCTTGTATTCCACTTTGAAAATAGGAATTGTGTTCTTCTCTGCGTCAAAATCATGTTTTTCTTTGTTTTTTAACACGCACTCAATGAATGGTTTTTCATAACGAATGTTTGTTTGACCTCTTGACCATGTAAAGTTTTCATGTGGACAATGACGAGTTATTTATGTATTTGATAGTTTCTTGATAAAATAATTACGTTTAAACTTTGATTAATAGGTGAGTTAAACACTTTTTAGCACTGAATATTTTGGTTGTTGTACCTGTTGAATTTTTGTTTTGTTTTTCGCTTGTTTTCGAAAACAAAAAGCTGCTTTAATGTACGTTTGGGGTTGAAAATGAGTTTTGGATGAAGTGTGCATGTGAATGTTTTACTTTGACTTATTAAATGCTCTTTTATTTTTAAATGTAAATAATGAATTTCTTAATATAGCGACAGCACAGTTCTCTAGCCAGGGTGATTTTAGACAGTTTTGCACTAAATTAAATGCCTCATAATGGAAATCAATATGGACTGTATATTATATACTGTATACAGTAATAAACATGACATTATAACAAACACTGTGTAAAAGTACTAACTGAGTAAATGGCATCTTTGATCTTTAGTTAATATAATCAATGCAAAACAAAGGATTTATTAAAAATGTACACATAACAAATTACCAGGTCATATGAGGACTTTAATGGAGGGAGCAACAGTTTTTATCCCTTAAATTCTTCCCTGAAATGTAGGGGACGGCGCAACGCAAATTAAAATATATTGTTTAAAAGAAAGCTTGTAATAAAGGCTCTGTTTGCTCGTTCTCCCTACTTTTAGTTTTAGATCATTCCACTAGATGGCAGCAAACACTAGAAAAAAAGGTGTTATTTTCCTATCACCTTCTATCACAATATGCAGATCTGAAAGGCAGGGGGAGCCCCAATTCCGCCCATAGACATCCAGTCTTTTTTTTGGAAGCTCCACCCTTCCCGCATGTTTTGTTGAATATCTCAGCCTCTGAATGGAAAACTTAAATGTGATCTTGTCTTTTGAGAGCTAAGAACCTCAGTATAACATTTTATCAGCAACAGACAGGAACATATTCAAACAATGATTTGTTTATAATAATTTTATTTGCTGAACTGCATTTTTTCCTGGACATTTGAGACTTAACAGTGTAGTATTTACCCAGACAATTTGAAAGACAAATAAACAGACTCATTTTGTAGAAACAACCTAAGGTAAGAGCTGATATAGAGTTTGTGGCTATTTGAATCTTACAGAAGCAGTGATCGGAGCAAACATGAGACAGGGTTTTTTTTATTCACAATTTCACTTTCAAAGTGTATGTACTATAATGAGTGAACTTTTCTACAAATTTTATGGTGAGGCTTCTCAAAAAAGACTGGATGTCTATGGGTGGAATTGGGGCTCCCTCTGCCTTTCAGATCTGTATATTGTGATAGAAGGTGATAGAGACTTTTTTTTTCTTGTGTTTGCTGCAATCTAGTGGAATGATCTAAGACTAAAAGAAGGGGGATAGAGCAAACAGAGCCTTTATTACAAGCTTTGAAATTTAACAACAAAAACAAAAAAAGTTACATTTAACCTTTAAGGACAAAGTAGGGACTTTATTTGTAGCTTTGTGTATAAATACATGACATTCTAAAAATGACATTGCTAGGTTCAGATCACCTCTGTGAAGGATGTCATGAAGTTTCAGGCCAAAAACTTAAAGTGAAGTTGATGTAAATCAGTGTTAAAAATTCAGAAGGGTCAAACTGACCCATAAGACCAAGGAAAGGTTAATAACCCTTGGTTTAATGTATCCCAGTAAGGTTTTATTATGTGAATTTGTTTACTCAACAGGAAGAAATAAGATGAAATTGGAATTGTAGTTTGTACGACAGAAATAATAAAAGATTTATTTAACCGCCTGGGTAGCTCAGTGGTAAAAGACGCTAGCTACCACCCCCTGGAGTTTGCTAGCTCACTAGTTCAAATCCCAGGGCGTGCTGAGTGACTCCAGTCAGGTCTCATAAGCAACCAAATTGGCCCGGTTGCTAGGGAGGGTAGAGTCACATGGGGTAACCTCCTCATGGTTGCTATAATGTGGTTTGGGTGGGGCGCGTGGTGAGTTGAGCGTGGATGCCGCGGAGAATAGTGTGAAGCCTCCACATGCATTATGTCTCCGTGGCAACATGCTCAACAAGCCACGCGATGAGATGCACGGGTTGACGGTCTCAGACACGGAGGCAGCTCGGATTCATCCTCCACCCAGACTGAGGCGAATCACTACGCAACCACGAGGCCTTAAAAGCACACTGGGAATTGGGCATTCCAAATTGGGGGAAAAATCCCTCCTATGTTATTCATTAATTTTTGACTGAAATACATGGTTTCCTTTATCTGAGCAGTACAAGACTTGGTGACTTTTCCTCCATTTGCCATCTGAACATACAAAAAATTGGACTTGATTTGATAAGTCTAATTGGTTGTAAAAAAAAGAAAAAGAAAAAAAAGCCACACCTTTGGTATTCGTGGTCAAAATTGACCGACCATTGAAAATGAATGGGAAAGACCAAAAAAAACAGAGCAATTTTTTTTTTATCTGTCAAATACAATCAGTTAATCAGCCACAATGCAAAAAAAAAAAAAAAAAAACCAGACATAAATTACAGTGTGAGACTCTAAAACTTCCTCAGTGCAAAACATACACACACAAACACACACATAAAAATGAACTGGTGAGACTATAATACAAAGTTTATTATTATTATTATTATTATTATTATTTTACATTTGTCATATAACAAATAAATGTAAAAAAATCAGCCACAATGCTAAACACACTCAGAAATGAAGGGGTGAGATGATAACACACTCACAATGAAGAACACACACACACATGCTGAGAGAACCAGGGTATCAATAAGTGGAGCTCAACAAGCTTTTGGTCGTTGTTGGCATTACAAGTCATCTTTTGTTTTCCAGCTGATGGCAGCAATCTGACACACACACACATATGCTAAATACATTTTTACTGTTGCAAAATGTTTACACCGATTCTTCAGTTTTATACTTTAATTGAATTTTCAGAATTTTGAAGTTCATTTCTGTTTCTTGATGTTCATTTTCTTAATGTTATCATGCATTTACTTTGAGTTATTACATTTTTATGTTTTAAATAAATTATTGGTAGAAAAATGCTTATTCTGTGTCTTCTCTCTGTAACACCATGGTCAGGTTTGGTTGCAACCATAATGACATTAACTGCAAAAATCAACTTTAAAATGCTAAACTTTAACATATAATAGTTTAATACTGTCTAAATATATATCCAAATGCATATCTTGTGAAAAAATATCAAATTTGGTTACAACAAGCCATCAGAATACACAGTGGGTGGCTACAGCCATCTACTGGCTGTTACTGGCATGACTTTCAGTCATATTATTTATATTTTGTTCACCAGATGGCAGCAATCTGCCTCCAATTTGTCACATTCTCATATTTTCGGCAGTTTCAACTTATAGAAGTGTAGGTTCTGAATTTAAAAAAACAAACAAACAAACATTTGTATATTCAAATTAATGGTAAAATTTAGATAATTTGTAAATAATATCAAAAGAAATGCATAATTTTATTGTTCTTACTGCAGGGAAGAAGAAATGGTATCATTATCATCATTAAAAAAAAGAGGTTACTCATCTCTATCCAGTGTTACAGTATATTCAATTCCTGAGATATTTGGTTCCAGTGGGCGGAGCATACATGAATATTCATCATTTGTCCTGCGTTCCAGTGGGCGGAGCATACATGAATATTCATTATTTGTCCTGCGTTCCAGTGGGCGGAGCAGACATGAATATTCATCATTTGTCCTGCGTTCCAGTGGGCGGAGCATACATGAATATTCATTATTTGTCCTGCGTTCCAATGGGCGGAGCGTACATGAATATTCATTATTTGTCCTGCGTTCCAGTGGGCGGAGCATACATGAATATTCATTAATTATCCTGACATGCGTTGAGGTGGAACAGAAAACGTTAGAGCATCACCATCATGATTCAACTTGTATGAAGGATTATTTCGAAAAGGTAATAAAAAGTGTTGACAAAGTTAAGTCTGAACTACAACTGTTTACATTTCCAAGTGCTTTTGATCAGTCAGTGAGCTTCTTGCGTTCTTGCATGAATGATTGCAATGTTGGGATGCAATTGCTTTGTTAAGTATTTTTCCACACAGGTGTGTGTATGTGTGTGTGTTTTGTTTTTTTTTAACAGTTAAGGTTTCAAAACCTGCCAATGACACAGGACAAAATACACTCATTCAATCTACAGTTTCTGAGTCTTAACCCTTATGGCAAATGTGCCATCCATGTGGGTCACTTATCAATTCTTACACTTATCAAATTATAACAACTTATAGACATTAAAGGCATAAAAGAAAAAAAGGATAATTAATGTATATGAATGTATGCTCCGCCCACTGGAACACAATTTCTCAGGAACTGAATATATTGTAACACCGGTCAGAAAATGACACCGAATACCAAAGTGAGGTGTCATTTTTCAATACCATAGGAGGGTTAATAACGATATTTGTGTCTGAATTATGAAACAAACTGTCTTAAATTTGCATTGTGTCTAAAAATATGTTTCCGCCGTACAGAGCGGAACCTTGCTTCACCGATTGCTGCGTCTGCACGGACCACTTATCTGTTACACACCACTTAAAGTTTCAGCAGCATGGTTGTCTCATGGTATGGTTTAGATAATTCTCTCAGTTTGATTTGCGTATAACACTTGATTAATTCCTATAATTTATAGAGAGATTTATACTGTTTCGATATTTGCTCATTTCAGTGTTGACGTGCACGTCATATGGCTGCGTTACGATAGAAAGCTTCAAATTTAACATGTTAACAGCTAGTAAAGTACATTTAATGCTCTTATAGACAAATAAATCACAACGCCAGTAAGTTCGTGCTAAATGTAATAAAAAGGAACGCTAAGCAACACTTTGGTGTAGTGTTTCAGTATTCAGGTTACTTAAGATAAGCTTTAAGATGTCTAAAGTTAGGTTGAAGAAACCTGCTGACAGTAGTCAGACTAATGGTCCATCAAAACAGAGGGACAAGAAAAATAAACGTGCCTGGAGAAAGAAACAATTCTTTGGCAAGAAAGCACAGAAAACTGCAAAGAAGAAAGCAAAACCTGAAAAGAAGGACATTTTCCCCAAAACTGATCAAGAGTTTTCAACCAACTGGAAGAATTTGCTGCAGGTGAGATGAATGATTTTGCCATGAGCATACTGAATGACAAACATGGGGGACCAAGTCTGACATTATGAAAAATAAATTAATATATTTGCAGATAAATGTAAAAAATGAAAAAAGAGAATTGTGCATATAAATAACTCAATTTTCAAATATGACATAAATCCGTATTTATGCTATTATTTCCTTATTTATGTATTTATTTAATTAATTAACATTTTTGTGTTGTTAAAAAATATATGTACTGCCCTAGAAATAATTTCACTGGCTTCACCACAACAAAAAATCAACGTAAATTTTTGCAAGAACATATATTGTATATATAAGAACAGATATATTCACATATATTTCATATGTGTCAAAAAGAAATGCATTTATTTATATATTGTTTCCTACTAAAAAAAAAGCTAAAAACGCACATTTATAATTTCCAGCCAGAAAATAATTCAAATCATTCTTGCAATTTTTAGTTTGCCAACAAATTGAGCCTTAGACAATATGGCAAATTATGAATGATCAGCAGATTTTTTTTTTTTTTTTTTTTGCATGATTCTTTAACAGTGTTATTTATTTTCTTTGGTTTGTAGGTTCTGGCCTCAGACAAGACTGAAGGCACCAAACAGAAGAAAGACTCAAACCTTAAAGGAAAGCAGCCTCAAAAAACGGCAACAGACTCCAAATACTTTCACAAACCAGATAAACACACAAATAAATCTAAACAGAATGTCAAACCCCCTCTAGAGAAAACTGGTAGATCAGAAAAAGATGGAAACCAACAGAATGGAAAAGGCCCAACCATACACAAACAGTACAAAGCAGAGAAGAGGAAAAGAAAGGAGGAAAAAGCAGAGAAAAACAAACCAATGGACAAAAAGAAGAAATTAAAGGAGGTGGAAATTAAAACCGAAAAGTATGTAAATGCATCACATTTTTGAACATTTAATTTGACATTTTGATTTTCGGAGTCTTTTCTGAAAAACTAAATTGAATGTTAAACACATAGTTCACCCTGAAAAATAAACTCGTATGACATTTTTTCTTCAGTGGAACACAAAAGATGATGTTAGGCAAAATGATAGCATCAGTCACCATTCACTTTCATTGTATGAAGATGTAATGAAAGTGAATGGTGACTGAGGCTATCATTCTGCCTAACATCATCTTTTGTGTTCCACGGTTGAAAGAAAGTCATACAGGTTTGGAACAACATGAGGGTGAATAAATGATGACAGAATTTTCATTTTTTGGCAAACAAACCCTTTAACATGTTTCCTTATTGAATGTGTGCAAATGTAAATTCAAGTGATGTTGCAGATTAGTAATGTCCTCTATTAACCCTCTGTTTCCTATCAGGCTTGATATCTGGTTTGATGACGTCGACCCCGATGACATTGAGGCCACTGTGGGTCCAGAGGCCGCTGATATCGTACGGAAACGTAATGGAATAATGAAGAGTGACACAGAGATTACGGAGAAAGCTCTCGTGAAAGAACACTCATTTGAGGGGTGAGAAAATGCTCAAAAAACAAATTTTCAAAAGTAAAACTAGTACTTTGTGTAATTTGTAGATGAGTTTAAAATGCAGAGACAGCTGTAAACTAATCCCTCTTATTGTCATGGTGATTTCAGATTGACCCGTGCTGTTGCTATGGACTGTGAGATGGTGGGCGTCGGCCCCGATGGCGAGGAAAGCATTCTAGCGCGAATCTCGCTCTGCAACATCTACGGGAAATGCGTTTACGATAAATACGTCAAACCTACTGAAAAGGTCACGGACTACCGGACGGCAGTTAGTGGCATCAGACCGGCGGACATCGAAAACGGTCAGGATTTGCTCTGAAATAATTCAATGAGTTTTTCCAGTATTGCTTTTGAATAGAGGAAAAACAGGTGGTATTTTAATTAAAGGGATAGCTCACCCAAAAATGAAAATTCTTTCATCATTTACTCACCCTCATGCCATCCCAGATGTGTATGACTTTCTTTCTTCTGCAGAACACAAACGAAGATTTTTATAAGAATATCACGGCTCTGTTGGTCCATACAATGCAAGTGAATGGTGGCCAGAACTATGAAGCTCCAAAAAGCATATAAAGGCAGCATGAAAGTAATCCATACGACTCCAGTGGTTAAATCCATGTCTTATGAAGACATATGATAGGTGTTGTTGAGAAACAGATCAATATTTAAGTCCTTTTTTTACCATAAATTCTTCTCCCTGCCAATAGGTGACGATATGCACGAAGAATGCATGTCAAAAACAAAATTGTGAAAGTGGAGATCACATCACTTCTGAAGACATGGATTTAACCACTTTTAACCATATGGATTACTTTTAGGCTACATTTATGTGCGTTTTGGAGCTTCAAAGTACTGGCCACCATTGGTGAAACAGAGCTGACATACTCTCCTAAAAACCTTATCAGACCTCACACAAGTATTTTGATGGTGAATACACAATGAATGTGAGTTCTTCATGGGATTGACAGGTGAGGACTTTAGGACAGTTCAGAAGGAAGTGGCACAGATTCTGAAAGGACGAATTTTAGTGGGACACGCCATCCATAATGACTTAAAGGTACAGTATGGTATTATGGAGGTCACAAAACAGAAAAACGACCTTCTTAACTGATGAATTGTTTAATATCTGTCGAGTTAGTCAAAACACCTTTGTCTTGTAGATTTTGTTGCTGGATCATCCGAAGAAGATGATTAGGGACACACAGAAATACAAACCATTTAAGCAGAGGGTAAAGGTATGAATCGCTAAACAACTATTTGTCCTCAAATCTCAGAAAACTTGAAGTCCCCATGAAAACGAAGAGCTTAGTTGTTGTTTTTTTGGTTTCCTGAGTTGACGTATTTTCTATTAAAACAGGACGTTTAGGTGGGACATAACAAAGAGCTTGTCCTTTTTTTAGAATGAGTGACATTATCATTCCAGAGAGCATTTGATTGGACAAAAATCTTTGTTGTGCAAGATGACTTTGTTCACATTACAGGAAACATTTCTTTAGACGGACCGTTCAATCTGCAGGTTATGTGTGGACACGATTAGTCGACGTTATCGACAATAAAAAATGTCTACCAACATTTTTGTTGTCGAATAGTCGTTTGATGTCATTTAACATAACATGAGATCATATGAAACGCTAATGATGGCGCACAAGAGCAGCACTGCAGCTCGCTCCTGACTGAGGAGAGGAAGAAATACACAGCTCACAGTCCAGATAAACTCTAAACTTTCACAACTTTAGGTGATGTAGATCGCAAAGTATGAAGGAATTATACAAAAATACCAAATAAGTAAATACAGAAGCACTGTCTTTGTGGAATAAGTGGAGCCTGAGCTGTCGCTCCGCTGAAGCAAAACTTGTGTGATTTTTGTCCTCTTTATTGTTAGTTAGCACGTTTAATACAACTGTTTAAGTCGGGCACAAGCTGAATAATCGGATAAGAGCTAATGATTAATCATTGCAGTAATCGCCGAATAATCGTACTAATAATCGTTAGATTAATCGATTATCAAAATAATCATTAGTTGCAGCCCTATTTCAGACTGCAGTTGCCTTTGCTAGCATGTCTACACTAGTTGTCATAGTAACAATGCGTATGTTCACCATGTGTGAGTGTTTAGCAATGGATGTTTTTCATGAGGGCAGTATCCAAATATTAACACATTCTTCAGACATGTGAGAGGTATATGCAATATTTGTTGCTGCTAGGGTTTACAATTGTCCCGTTTTAGCCGGGAAGACCCATATTTTGGTCAAATTGTGACGTCCCAAATTACGTACGTGTAATAAAATGGTCCCTCTGAACTCACTTTTTATGTCTTTTTTTTTTTTTTTGTTAAATTCTCTTTTTAATAATTCAACAGCGTGGCCATCGTTATTGTTTCCCCTTTTAAGTGCCCTGTGAAGGCACCATTTAAGCCGTTCGGAACGCAGTATTTGTCTTTTCTTCACAACACGTCACTAAACAACCCGTCACGCACAACAAATGGCAAAAACATGAAAAAAACAAAAAAAACAAAACATGAAATCCGATCTGAGCGTTCAGACTGAGACGCATTAAAAATCTGCTTTTAATCAGATTCCAAACCACCTACATATGTGTTTTGGATCAGGCTTGTACAAATTGGATTTTATGTTTGTTTTTTCCGGTTCAGACTACAAAAACCTAAACGGATTTGAGTCAGATAGGCCAAAAAATAGAATTTTGAAAAACCGATTAGTCATAAAAGATTTTTTGGTCCATTTTCCTTAAAGAGAAAGGCTGTACATTTAAATTGTGAATATGTGCTACAAGTTTATTTTGTCAGCTTTTAGGAATACACTAGCGATAGATGGCTTCAAAGCTAAATTACATTTAATTAAAGCCAGAAAAGGCCTGTTTTGGTTTCATGGGGTCTTTAGTAAATAAATGCATGCATGCTATGGTAAATGCAATTGATTACTTTTTAAAATAGTTTATTTTTTCTCTTAGAGTGGACGTCCTGCATTGAGGGTTTTATGCAAAGAGATTCTTAATGTTCAAGTCCAGAAGGGTGAACATTCGTCTGTAAGTCTCTCATTAACATCTAAGACAAATTGAAGCACTGTTCATCTTTGTTTTGCTTTTTTTAAAGAAGTCATATTTAAAAACAATAATAATAATAATACAAATAAAAAAAAACAACCTCTAAGGTACATAATGTCAGAAAAAAGTATGCCAAAAAACAATCTTGTTTTTTTTATTTGATATATTTTACTCTTTTCTACCCTTTCTCTGACCCTTAGAATCTGCTGCTGTGCCTTTAAGAAATTACATTTGAAATGAGCATCAGCGAAAAATGTTTTTTCTGGCTCTCCTCTCACACCAGCTTGCATGTTTGCTGTCTATCTCTCTTGCAGGTTCAAGATGCCCAGGCTACCATGAGGTTGTACACTATGGTGAGGAAACAATGGGAGGCAGAGCTTAAAGCCAGCAGAACTGTGGGTAAACAGCCGAAGAGTCCCTGCGTACCCAAAGAGCCTAAAACCGAGACCTAGTCTGTGAAACTATTCACAGTCAAACTGGAACAGAAATGAGATCTGGGCAGAAAACTGTTTTTGAGTGACATGCAATGCTATCGAGTAATGTCCACCCCCCCACCCGTTATGTTATGGAGCAATGCCGTCAGTGTTTAAAATTCTTTTTTCTTCCTGAAGATCTGTCAATTTGTAAACTGTCAATTTGTACAAACATAGGAGGATGTTTTGTTGAAAGAAATCTTAAGATAGTTTATAATAAATAAATACAAACCCATATGACATTCTTTCTTCTGCGAAACTCTAAAGCAGATGTTAGGCAGAATGACGGCCTCAGTCAACATTCATTGCCACATACCTGTTTGCCACAACGCATAAGATTTAATGCAAGTATGTAATAAGTTTAAAATATTTTAATGTCACTTGGAGCCATATACCCTTTAATCCATCTGGAGTCAAAACAATCAGTCAGAAATATTAGCTGGTGAGATGTTTACTAAGTTTTCATATCTATCAATGTTCCAGAATAAAAAAATGTTTTTTCAGTGCTACAGTTTAGCGGTTGTAAGTTAAAGGTGCTGTAAGCGATTTTGCAGTTTTGGAATTTCCACGAGCTGAGCTGTTGAATTAGCCATGACCCCTCTTTCCAAACCCTCCCAAACTGACCGTCATCCCACAGTTGTCAAACACAACAGTAGCAAATAGCGCCCTTAACTGGCAACTGGCATGAAAAACATGGCATAAATATGGCTTTAAGCCCCAGTAATTCGCTACAACTACAACATCATTATGAGAATGCGCAGAGTGATTGACAGGCATAAAGCGTCATTGACCGCGGCCCACAGACACATTTTTTTTGCTGTTTACAGTCTAGAGCTGCCACAAAGACCAGTGAGATATCTCAGGACACTTATTTCATTAATATCTTTCAGGGAGTAGGAACATTTTTTGCATCCCTTTCCGTAAAACAAAATTGCTTACAGCACCTTTAACACAAATAAAGTCCGTTTTAAGTGGTTCAACAATGAACCCCTTTTTATACCTATTAATTTAAACATACATCGCTTAAAAAGCAGTAGACTTATAATCCATGTAACTTTTATTTGAGGTTTTCCACGCTGCAATGACTGGAATCCTATTAAAAGACACATGAAATCCTTTGCTTGGAGTTTTTTGGTTTTATTAGGAAAGTCTAATCAAATACAACTGATAACAGAATTGAACTCGGCACATTGATTTGGACTAAACATGCAAAATTGAATATTTTCTTCGTTTTTTATTTTTACTTTTTCTCCCAATGTGGAATGCCCAATTCCCACTACTTACTAGGTCCTTGCGGTGGCGCGGTTACTCACCTCAATCCAGGTGGCGGAGGACAAGTCTCAGTTGCCCAACCGTCAATCCACGCATCTTATCACGTGGCTCGTTGTGCATGACACCACGGAGACTCACAGCATGTGGAGGCTCATGCTACTCTCCACGACCCACGCACAGCTTACCACACGCCCCATTGAGAGCGAGAACCACTAATCGCGACCACAAGGAGGTTACCGCATGTGACTCTACCCTCCCTAGCAACCGGGCCAATTTGGCTGCTTAGGAGACCTGGCTGGAGTCACTCAGCACACCCTGGATTCGAACTCGCGACTCCAGGGGTGGTAGTCAGCGTCAATACTCGCTGAGCTACCCCGGCCCCTGCTAAAATTGAATCTTATAGTCAGTGGGCTTGTTCTTTATAAAAGGAAATAGATTTGTATTCTTAAAAGCAAAGTAATGTTTAAATCCCCATTAAAAACTCAGGCAATAAGAGAGATGTTGAAAGACACATGTCTTTATTTAGTGCATTTGAAAATCATTTCATTAATCCAACACAAATATATAACACAAAGGACAAGATCACAGCTTCACAGCTAAATTCAGAAATGCAAACTACTCACCTTTCAGATAGTCACCTACTCTGAAGCTAATTAGCCCAATTATTTGGTAAAATTTTCTAAAATTTCCTTCTGTTACTTTAATACTAAACACTTAAAGCTTTAAATACAACAAATGAATCAACTGAAAATATATATTTGGAACACCAGCTATGACTTTCTCACCTTTTTCCACCTCTATTGAGTTTGCACCCCACAAATTCAAGTCTGTGCCTAACAATTTTGGTGTATCCTCCCTTTAAGTTAGTAGTTTTCTGCGTGTCTGGTTATATAGTAAATAGCTTTGATATTTTTTGTGACACTATCTGGAACCACATTCAGAGGATTTTTGATTTCAAGATTACAGAGACTAAGAACTTGCAATAAACACTTCTATAGATAGACCACTGAAAGGTATTGAAAGGATTTTACACCAAAGTTTGAAGTAAACATTCATTTTAGAGGGAAAGATTAGAATCATACTAGATGTAGTGATTAAAGCTGGTTTGTGTGCTGGTGGATTTGGAAAATCTCAATAGTGTTACTGGAAACATTGGTAAAAATTCTACATGCAAATATTTGTCTGTCTTTACTGCTTGTAAATTTTGTGAAATGTTTAGTCTTTGAAAGCTTGGGGTCTTTCATACTGAAAAAAATAAAGCCAGTGTAACAGTGTGGACACAAAGGTAAGAAAAGGACAGAATGACCTCTGACCTCAGTGATAAATGTTTCATCTTGATTTTGTAGTCATTTTGGCTTTCATAGTAATGGTCAGTGTTGAGACTGGCTCACGTAGATGCAGCGGTTTGGTAAACAAAACCCAACAAACACATTATCAATGCATAATCACAATAATTCCAGAGTCATTTGATGTTCCAGAAAAGAAGCCCTTTAAAGAAGCTTAACCCTTGGATGGTTAGCGATCAAGTCCCTACTTTGAACTTGCTGGTCACAATGACTGTTTTTTATCTTTAATTTCAAAAGCTTGTAATAAAGGCTCTGTTTGCTTGATCTCCCTATTTTTAGTCATAGATAACTCCACTAGATGGCAGCAAACACTAGAAAAAATAATTTTTTCTCTATCACAATATACAAATCTGAAATGTAGGGGGCACAGTGTTTTGTGACTCTGCCCATAGACATCCAGTCTTTTTTGGGAAGCCCCGCCCTTCCCCCATGTTTTGTGGAATATCTCGGCCTCTGAATGGACTACAAACGTGATCTTGGTGTCATTTGAAAACTAAGAACCTCAGCATCAATAGTCAGGAACATATTCAAACAATGATTTGTTTATAATACTTTTTTTTGCTGCATTTTTTCATCTAGACATTTGAGACATAACAGTGGCGTATTTACCCAGGCAAGCTGAAAGACAAATAGAAATAGACTCATTTTGTAAAAACAGCTTAAAGTACGAGCTGAGTTTGTGGCTACTTGGGGCTTACAGACAAAGTGACTGGAGCAGACAGGAGACTTTTGTTTAAAAAAAAAAAAAAAAGATGATGATTATCCAAACAAAATAATCAAGTAACTAATAACTTGCATTTATTCTAAATTTTTTCAATAAGGTGTTTATTTCTAATTTGAACATGTCAAACATTTGAATGAACACTAAATTAACAGTAAAATAACTTTTGAACAAATGAATATCGATAAAATAAACTCTTGTGTTATCATTTGTATCTGTTGTCAATGACTATTTGTATGCATGCATTTATGTATGTGTGTGTGTGTGCGTGCGTGCATGCAATTATTAGTACGAGTGTACTTAAATATTTCTACCATTTTACAGCTTTTTATGTGAATCGGGTCAAATTGACCCGGAGGTACAAAGTAGTTTTTTTTATAGCTTTGTTTATAAATACATGACATTTAAAAAAAAAAACATTGCCAGGTTCAGATCACCTCTGTGGAGGATGTCATTAAGTTTCAAGCCAAAAACTTAGTTGAAATCAGTGTTAAATGTTCAAATGGGTCAAATTGACCTGTGAGTCCATCCAAGGGTTAAGAATGCATAAATGCACACAAGGTCCTAAAGATGGAGCGTTAACTAGAGGAAACACTTTAAAAAGAACTCTTGCAACTTCATTTAGAAAAACGCTCACACAAGCTTATTATGAAACAAAAAATATTGTTTTACCAAATTCTAAATAAAAGTGACCAAGCTTTTGGAGCAGCGTAGCAAAGTTACATTCCACCATTTCTTTAGTACACAAAACATGCTGCAGCGAAATATTTTAGGTAAACAGATGCACACAAACACACACGCTTCGTTTTTATCCCTGCAGTGGTTTTAAAAACACCTGTAATCATTGAAATACATTTTGCATGCTTAAACGTTGAATTTTTGTTCATCGTCTGAAACGTTTTACATTAAACAAATGCCTCTTTTTGTATTTTCTCATCTACAGAACGGAAGAGTTCTGGGAAGAAACCCAACTTCCAAATACTTGTGCTGGTGCTGCGGTCGTTTGTTATGAGGGACGACGCAGGAGACGGTAGTTTGTGTGTTAAAACCTCTCCAGCTCTGGGTTTTGTAAATAAAACGTAAACAGTTAAATGCCAAAGAACCGAAGGTCGACCCATTACAGTTTTTATAAAGTGAGACAAAAATAAGATTAAATAAATACAAAAATGAGAACAAAAAGCCTTAATCAAAATTTTCACTTAAAACCCATTTTATAAAATACATTTCACACAAATTAACTAGAGAACAGTTTCCCACTGACTGGCTCTTTCAGAGGTCAAAGGTTAGCATATGTTTAAACGTAGACGGCAGATTTAACACAAGAACGAGGCTGTGAGGGATAGACGTACAATCTTAAGGTCTTCAGTCATGTCTAATTTTGACAATTTCTCCAGATTTGTTTGGGAAACTATGTATTTTTAATGATAATTCAGCTGAATGTTTGACACCAAGGTACATCAGACTGTACTTATATACCTCACAGCCTTGTTTTCTTTTGTTTCAAACTAAATAAGACATCTACACTAAGGTTTTTACCACATCAAACAGTGAGGAGACACTTCAGTCAGGCAATCCACCTTGTTACAGAGAAAAAGAGAGAGTGAGAGGGTGGAATGGAGGTAGAGGAGTAAAGGAGGTGACGACGGGAGATTCACGGCACAGAGCCATCTGTTGTTCCTGCAAGCTTCTCTTCATCGCCCTGTTTCTGGTGCTGTAATCGAGCGTAGCTCACCGCATCGCCTCTGCAAGAGAGAGAGTACAATGAGGGAGTCAGACATACCTGACTATGCTCTACTATAAATTAGAAGGCAAAATCCCCTAAATAAAACACACACACACACACACACACACACACACACACACACTATATATATATATAAAATGCGGGAGTCAACCAGGGTCCACAGTTAACAAACAAACAAATAAATAAATAACATCTGAGAGTCATGCAGGGTCTAAAATGAACTAAACAAATAAATAAATAGTTAAAATTCAAGAGTCAAGCAGGGTCCAATATCAATAAATAAATAAATAAAGTCAGGCAGGGTCAGAAATTAACAAACAAACAAATAGATAAAATCTGAGAGTCATGCAGGGTCTAAAATTAACAAAAACAAATAAGTTAATAAATAAATAAATAATTAAAATGGAGTCAGTCAGGGTCCAATATCAACAAATAAATAAAGTCAGGCAGGGTCCCAAATTACCAAACATACAAATAAATAAATAAAATGTGCAAGTCAGACAGGGTCTAGAATTAAAAACAAACAAATAAATAAATAAAATATGAGAGTAGTGCAGAGTCTAAAATTAACAAACAAACAAATAAATAAATAAGTAAAATGCAGGAGTCAGGCAGGGTCCAAAATTAACAAACAAACAAATAAATATATAAAATATGAGAGTAGTGCAGTCTAAAATTAACAAACAAACAAACAAACAAATAAATAAATAAAATGCAGGAGTCAGGCAGGGTCCAATATCAACAAATAAAAAAAAGAAACAAAATAAAAATAAATAAATAAATAAATAAAATGTTGTCAGTCAGGGTCCAAAATTAGCAAAGAAAAAAATAAAAAATAAAATGCGAGTGTCAGACAGGGTAAAAAAATTTCCAAATATATAAATGCAGTCAGACAGGGTTAAAAATTAACAAACAAACAAACAAATAAAATGCAAGTTTCAGGCAGGGTCCAGAATATACATACAAATGAACATAGTTAATTGCCAGTAGGCTGGTATCTTTATTAGGAACTGCAACATAATACTTGAAATAAATTTAATTATGAGAACAATGCTAGAATACTACAAAAAAAAAAAAAAAAAAGCTTTTAATTAAAAATCATGTAAAATAAAATTTTAAGGCTGGTGAGAAATATTTATGGCTAGTTTTCTGTATTTATTTTTTCAATTCACCTGCCACTGGCAGATGTGGCAGAAATTTCAGGTATTAAAAAATAATTTACATAAAAAAATTAAAGAATTAAAATTACTAAATTAAAGCTACTAAATAACAACAATAGAGGGGCGATTGAGCAAACCACACTCAAACTCTCATTGTCTGCATGAGAACTAAAGCTCAATGGTGTCGGATCATGTGCTCTAACTGCTAAGCTTTCTTTTCTGTGTGACTATTTATGAAAAATGTATCACTCACTTCTTTCCAAGAGATGCGAGTCCGTACAGCACTCCTGCAGCAAAGGCGATGGCATTTCCAAATAAAGTTGTCATTGAAAAGCGTAAAAAAATAGGAAACAGCGCCATCCTGAGGGAGAAATTAAAATCAGTTTAATAATTTTTTTATTGATGATATGACGGATGGAGAGATGCACTCACCCACAGTAAAACAGAGCTTTCTGCCATGGCTTCAGTCGGTCCGCTCGAGCAGCGACCACATTAGCAAACTCGACAAACTGACAACAGAACGGTACTTCACACAGGAACAATACACACGCTGTCAACCTGCAGAAAAGAGACAGAGTTTAGATTTCTAAAAACGTACATGGATTTAAGGGGGAAAAATTCCACACAAAACCAGAGGGGAACTATAATATTTGTTCTTACACCATCCAAACTCCAGCCGCGATGTTTAACGGATTCACCGTCACGCAATTCCAAACTCCCATCGTTGCACATGCTAGAATTGAGAGAGTTTGTTACAGTTTTTGAAAATAAACTCCATGTTTATTTGAATTTTCTACCAATAACCTTAAAACATTAAAAGAACATCATTATTAGTGGACAGATATATATATTTAAAGACAGCCGAGTGGCCGATAGTACCGATATATAGCTTAAATACAAACATATGCATAGTACAATTTAAGGTAAAATAATTATAAATCTAATATATAACAAACATGATAATTTAGACAATTCAAATACATTACATTATTTACAGTACATATAATTTGGCAACAGACAAGTAAAGCATTTAGACAACTTAAAAGTTAAAGTCAAGTAGGTATAGCTGCAGAATGGAGAGATAAATAAAGGTGAAATCTCCAAAAGAGGGTAGGATAACTTCAGAAGGGGTGTGGTTACTCCAGAAGGGGGTTGGGCCAACTCCAAAAGGGGGTGACACTTCCACGCACAGTTAGGATTAGGGAAAGGTTAGGTTAGGGGCTCTGTGTATCTTTGTTGGCGGTTTGGATTTCCCGCCCCTTTATAACCAAGATTAATAAATGCTATAAAATGGGTAACCCAATTTAGTGCTAGCAACTTATGTTTTACGCAAAAGTCCAAAAATACTTGAGAACGGAAAATGTGCATTATCCACATCAAGGCTGTCGGTAATCTTTGTTATTGGCAGACTTCTGATAATTGGCCAAGCAAACCGTTATTACCAGATTCAATAATCTCAAAATGACCAACTAATGTCTGATTAAGTGGTGCAGCCGATGTATTACTGGTCTAGGATCAGTTTTACATCCTTTTTTTCCATCCTGATGATCAGACTGTTTGTAAGCGTTGTTAATAACAGAACAGAAAGAGTGATGTTAAATAAACACAGAGGAACAGACACTGTGTGCAGAACAGCTGGTTGGCCGGAGCTTTTGTTGGGTTTGACAAGCAGCTGCTTTTGTCATTCGTGTCTCAGCATATGTGAAAGAGTACAGAGAACTATTCATGAAGACTGACACTCCAACAAACCTCATACATAATAGTGGTGGTACAAAAATTTGTGTTTAGAGTTTGTGTTTACTGAACTCTTGCGTCCCAAATGAACTATACAGAATCTATTAAGTGTGTCTGCCTGAAGTGAAATCAATCTATATCAGAATAAAGTCTTAGAATGACAGAACGATAGATAGACAAACAGATATATAGAATGATAGATAGATCGACAGATAAAACGATAGATCGAAGACAGATAGAACGATAGATAGATAAAACAACAGAACGATAGCTCATCAGATAGATAGATAGATAGATGGATAGATAGATAAAACAACTGAATGACAGATCGGCAGATAGACAGAACAATAGATGGATAGACAGAATAGATAGACAGAACAATAGACAGATATATATATATATATATATATATATATATATATATATATATATATATATAGATAGATAGATAGATAGATAAAACAACTGAATGACAGATCAGCAGATAGATAGAACGATAGATGGATAGACAGAATAGATAGACAGAACAATAGACAGATATATATATATAGATAGACAGACAGATAGATAGACAGATAGACAGACAGACAGATAGATAGAAAACTAGATAGATAGATAGATAGATAAAACAACTGAATGACAGATCAGCAGATAGATAGAACGATAGATGGATAGACAGAATAGATAGATAGACAGAACAATAGACAGATAGATAGAGACAGACTGACAGATAAAACGATAGATCGACAGATAGAACGACAGATAGATGGATAGACAGAATAGATAGATAGACAGACAGACAGAACAATAGACAGACAGACAGAAAACTAGATAGATAGACAGAACAGATAGATAGATTAGATAGACAGACAGACAGATAGATAGACAGATTTAGACAGATAGATAGATAGATAGACAGAACAGATAGATAGATTAGATAGACAGACAGACAGATAGACAGATTTAGACAGATAGATAGATAGACAGATAGATAAATAGACAGACAGAACAATAGACAGATAGATAGACAGACAGATAGATACAGATAGACAGAACAATAGACAGACAGAAAACTAGATAGATAGATAGATAGACAGAACAGATAGATAGATAGACAGACAGAACAACAGACAGACAGATAAACAGAATAGATAGATAAATAGATACAGATAGACAGATAGATAGATAGAAAACTAGATCGATACAGACAGATAGACAGACAGACAGAGATAGAACAATAGATAAACAGAATAGATAGATAGATAAAATGACAGACAGACAGATAGACAGATAGATAGATAGACAGACAGAACAACAGATAAACAGAATAGATAGATAAATAGATACAGATAGACAGATAGATAGATAGAAAACTAGATCGATACAGACAGATAGACAGACAGACAGAGATAGAACGATAGATAAACAGAATAGACAGATAGATAAAATGACAGACAGACAGATAGACAGATAGATAGATAGACAGACAGGCAGATAGATATAGATAGACAGATAAATAGAAAAGCTGCAAGCAATGATTGACAAAAGACATGACAGACAAAGGGATGAGACAGAAAGGAGAAAACATGAGCAAAGAGGGAGAGAAGAGAAGAGAAAGTCTCAGTTGCTTTGACACCTGTGTTACCATGACAGTTCTGTGTCCACAAAGAGACTCTATATAATAGAAATGACTAGCACATACTGTAGTGGCACGATGCTAGTCTTCATTCTCTTTTATACACTGACCCTAAATGATAATGGATCACAGTGCAAAGGTGTGATTGATTAGACACACTGGCTGATCAGTGGGGTCCGTATTGATTACTAAAGTGAGACAGAATATCATGGTTTACCTCTACAGTTTTTAACATCCCTCTATATCATTTTATTACAAAACAACCAGCCAATCCATACTATATCGTGTTATTGTGATTGTTAATCAACACGCCTATTCTTATGTTTTTTTTGTTTTTTTTTAAGTTTATTGCTAGAATAGCAAATACAGTGTGCCTTTATTCAAGTTGTACAGCTATGTCTTTAAGGGAATGACGTCATTGTGAACATTATGACATCACTAGTGTGATATATTATGATGTGTTACAATAAGGGATGAAAAATCTTTACAAGTCCAGCACGTCACATTCAGGATGTGATTGTGTGCCAACAACTAACACAGTATGCCTTCTTGGAAAGGTGTCCAATACCATCCCACACAGACACACCTGTCTATCTGGAGACATAGGTGATACAGTACAATAGTTATTCGGCATTGGTCTGCCACATACCACAATCATATGGCACAAATGCATATACTTACATATGCCTCCAAGGACACCAGCGAGTTTGCAGATCCACCGGTACCACCAGGACATGCCATCATCATCTGCGCCCTGTTTCGGTGGTGCTGCCGCCTCCTCGGAGCTCATTTTCCGCCGTTAAATTATTCAGATTCCCGCTGTCTCACTTACAACTCACCGGCACCTGCAGTACCACCGGCGGCCTGAGGGCGTCGCTTTTTCCCCGACGAGAACAATGGCTGGGAAGTACCGCTGACTATAATACCAGCCAAATCAAACAATTAGCAACCTCAAATATCACAAAAAAGGTCGATGTGGCTAGTTTTTTTTAGGATAAAAATGTTGCTGAAATAACACACGGGCTGGTGCGAGGTTATTTATCTGACGCCGCTGCTGTATGGTGTTATACGCGTAGAAAGGCACCAACATTTAAGAAAGTATCCAAATCAGACCTCTAAGAATTCCAGTCGAACTCCGTCTACTTGGAAAGTGTTAAAAGGAGTCGTTGAATCGGTGTCCTCAAAATTAAATAATCCTGTCTATAATTGAGTAGAGCTTTAGGTCCTGTTGTCTCGGAGGTTCCCTTGTCTGCGATGCATTGTAGGCGGAGCCAATAATGCGTCACTACACACATGGTGTTTCAGGGGTCTCATCTGCTGCAGCATTTGCGCTTTCAGCATTTATGTATTGATTTTATTTAGTGACAAAATAATATAAAATATAATTAATAAAATTAAATAATTTTAAATAAATTATTTTTTATAAATTAATTATAATTATATTTATAATTATATAATTATCAATTATATAATTTATAATTTAAATTATAAATTATTTAAATTAAATTAAATAATTGCGTTATATTATTTTACTATATATTATATTTAAATTGATATTTAATAATATGTTTGACAGCAGACACTGCGGTCTTGCACTGCTGAGTGCGCTAGAAATATTACTGACATTTTATTGCATAAGTAAACAGTAAATGCACTGCGTCAATACAAATTAAATATTTATATTAAATATTTATTTATTTATTTATCCCCTTTTCTCCCAATTTGGAATGCCCAATTGATTCCCACTACTTAGTAGGTCCTCGTGGTGGTGCAGTTACTCACCTCAATCCGGGTGGCGGAGGACAAGTCTCAGTTGCCTCCGCTTCTGAGACCATCAATCTGCGCATCTTATCACATGGCTCGCTGTGCATGACACCGCGGAGACTCACAGCACGTGGAGACTCATGCTACTCTCCGCGATCCACGACAACTTACCACACGGCCCACTGAGAGCGAGAACCACTAATAGCGACCACGAGGAGGTTACCCCATGTGACTCTAGCAAACGGGCCAATTTGGTTGCTTAGGAGACCTGGCTGGAGTCTCTCAGCACGCCCTGGATTCGAACTCGCAACTCCAGGGGTGGTAGTCAGCGTCAATACTCGCTGAGCTACCCAGGCCCCTCCTATATAAAAAATGTATTTGTATTTTTCATTTCAAATAATAACGTAAAGGAAATATATAGAGAAATACACAATAGGAAAACGTATGTACAAATATGTTATATTATGTGCAAGGAAATGTAAGAGAAGATGTGCAGAAGAGGTAGGGTGTGTTAAATAAATATAAATATGAATGAACTATATATGTCACTTGATTATATTGCACAATGGGCAGTTTTTAATTGTTCATGAATATTTATAAAATGCTTAAAAATATGTGTATTATATACATTAATTATATAATTAATACTTTATAGTATAATATATAGTATAATACATATTAAATATTGTGTGTGTATTATATTTTATCAAATTTATAAAAATAAATAAATAAATAAAATCACATGTACATAAGTATTCACAGCCTTTGCTCAATACTTTGAAGCACCTTTGGCACCAATTACTGCCTCAAGTCTTTTTGAGTATGATGCTACAAGCTTGGCACACCTATTTTTGGGCAGTTTCTCCCATTCTTCTTTGTAGGACCTCTCAAGCTCCATCAGGTTGGATGGGGAGCGTCGGTGCACAGCCATTTTCATGTATTATTTGTATTTTTCATTTCAAATAATAACGTAAAGAAAATATATAGAGAAATACACAATAGGAAAACGTATGTACAAATATGTTATATTATACGCAAGGAAATGTAAGAGAAGATGTGCAGAAGAGGTAGGGTGTGTTAAATAAATATAAATATGAATTAACTATATATGTCACTTGATTATATAGCGTCGGTGCACAGCCATTTTCAGATCTCTCCAGAGATGTTCAATCAGGTTCAAGTCTGGGCTCTGGCTGGGCCACTCAAGGACATTCACTGAGTTGTCCCGGAGCCACTTCTTTGTTATCTTGGCTGTGTGCTTAGGGTCGTTGTCCTGTTGGAAGATGAACCTTCGCCCCAGTCTGAGGTCCAGAGCGCTCTGGAGCAGGTTTTCATCAAGGATGTCTCTGTACATTGCTGCATTCATCTTTCCCTCGATCTGATTAGTCTCCCAGTTCCTGCCGCTGATAAACATCCCCACGGCATGATGCTGCCACCACCATGCTTCACTGTAGGGATGGTATTGGCCAAGTGATGAGCGGTGCCTGGTTTCCTCCAGACATGACGCTTGCCATTCAGGCCAAAGAGTTCAATCTTTGTTTCTCATGGTCTGAGAGTCCTTCAGGTGCCTTTTGGCAAACTCCAAGCGGGCTGTCATGTGCCTTTTACTGAGGAGTGGCTTCCGTCTGGCCACTCTACCATACAGGCCTGATTGATGGAGTGCTGCAGAGATGGTTGTTCTTCTGGAAGGTTCTCCTCTCTCCACAGAGAAATGCTGGAGCTCTGTCAGAGTGACCATCGGGTTCTTTGTCACCTCCCTGACTAAGGCCCTTCTCCCCCGATTGCTCAGTTTGGCCAGGCGGCCAGCTCTAGGAAGAGTCCTGGTGGTTCCAAACTTCTTCCATTTACGGATGATGGAGGCCACTGTGCTCATTGGGACCTTCAATGCTGCAGAAATTTTTCTGTACCCTTCCCCAGATCTGTGCCTCGATACAATCCTGTCTCAGAGGTCTACAGACAATTCCTTGGACTTCATGGCTTGGTTTGTGCTCTGACATGCACTTAACTGCGGGACCTTATATAGACAGGTGTGTGCCTTTCCAAATCATGTCCAATCAACTGAATTTACCACAGGTGGACTCCAATCAAGTTGTAGAAGGATGATCAGTGGAAACAGGATGCACCTGAGCTCAGTTTTGTGTGTCATGGCAAAGGCTGTGAATACCTATGTACATGTGATTTTTTTTCGTTTTTTATTTTTAATAAATTTGCAAAGATTTCAAACAAACTTCTTTCACGTTGTCATTATGGGGTATTGTTTGTAGAATTTTGAGGAAAATAATGAATTTAATCCATTTTGGAATAAGGCTGTAACATAACAAAATGTGGAAAAAGTGAAGTGCTGTGAATACTTTCCGGATGCACTGTGTATATATATATATATATATATATATATATATATATATATATATATACACACAGTACTGTGCAAAAGTCACGTAAGATGCTTCACAAAAACATTTGTCTTAAGATGGTTATTTATATCTTCAGCTTTAGTGTGTCAATAGGAAAAATACATTTTAGACTCCCAAACATTACCTTTGCAAGTAGAAAAGATTAGAATAGAAGAACAGGGAGCCCTGCAACAGATGTCACGGCCCCCACAAAGCCCCCCACTGAACATCGTGTCAGTCTGAGATTACATAAAGAGACAGAAGCAATTGAGACAGCCGAAATATATAGAAGAACTGTTGCAAATTCTCCAAGAACCTTGGAACATCCTCTCTGCCAACAACCAAGAAAAGGTGTACCTAGGAGAATTGGTACTGTTTTAAAGGCAAAGGTGGTCACACTGAATATTGACTTAGCTTATGTTTACTGGACTTTATATGACGTTAATTGATAAATGAAAACTATTTATGTCATTATTTTTGAAGACATCCTCACTATGCAACATTTTTCACAAGTGCCTACAACTTTTGCACAGTGTGTGTATATATATATATATATATATACAAGTGCATCTCAATAAATTAGAATGTCGTGGAAAAGTTCATTTATTTCAGTAATTCAACTCAAATTGTGAAACTCGTGTATTAAATAAATTCAATGCACACAGACTGAAGTAGTTTAAGTCTTTGGTTCTTTTAATTGTGATGATTTTGGCTCACATTCAACAAAAACCCACCAATTCACTATCTCAAAAAATTAGAATACATCATAAGACCAATAAAAAAAACATTTTTAGTGAATTGTTGGCCTTCTGGAAAGTATGTTCATTTACTGTATATGTACTCAATACTTGGTAGGGGCTCCTTTTGCTTTAATTACTGCCTCAATTCGGCGTGGCATGGAGGTGATCAGTTTGTGGCACTGCTGAGGTGGTATGGAAGCCCAGGTTTCTTTGACAGTGGCCTTCAGCTCATCTGCATTTTTTGGTCTCTTGTTTCTCATTTTCCTCTTGACAATACCCCATAGATTCTCTATGGGGTTCAGGTCTGGTGAGTTTGCTGGCCAGTCAAGCACACCAACACCATGGTCATTTAACCAACTTTTGGTGCTTTTGGCAGTGTGGGCAGGTGCCAAATCCTGCTGGAAAATGAAATCAGCATCTTTAAAAAGCTGGTCAGCAGAAGGAAGCCTGAAGTGCTCCAAAATTTCTTGGTAAACGGGTGCAGTGACTTTGCTTTTCAAAAAATACAATGGACCAACACCAGCAGATGACATTGCACCCCAAATCATCACAGACTGTGGAAACTTAACACTGGACTTCAAGCAACTTGGGCTATGAGCTTCTCCACCCTTCCTCCAGACTCTAGGACCTTGGTTTCCAAATGAAATACAAAACTTGCTCTCATCTGAAAAGAGGACTTTGGAACACTGGGCAACAGTCCAGTTCTTCTTCTCCTTAGCCCAGGTAAGACGCCTCTGACGTTGTCTGTGGTTCAGGAGTGGCTTAACAAGAGGAATACAACAACTGTAGCCAAATTCCTTGACATGTCTGTGTGTGGTGGCTCTTGATGCCTTGACCCCAGCCTCAGTCCATTCCTTGTGAAGTTCACCCAAATTCTTGAATCGATTTTGCTTGACAATCATAAGGCTGCGGTTCTCTCGGTTGGTTGTGCATCTTTTTCTTCCACACTTTTTCCTTCCACTCAACTTTCTGTTAACATGCTTGGATACAGCACTCTGTGAACAGCCAGCTTCTTTGGCAATGAATGTTTGTGGCTTACCCTCCTTGTGAAGGGTGTCAATGATTGTCTTCTGGACAACTGTCAGATCAGCAGTCTTCCCCATGATTGTGTAGCCTAGTGAACCAAACTGAGAGACCATTTTGAAAGCTCAGGAAACCTTTGCAGGTGTTTTGAGTTGATTAGCTGATTGGCATGTCACCATATTCTAATTTTTTGAGATAGTGAATTGGTGGGTTTTTGTTAAATGTGAGCCAAAATCATCACAATTAAAAGAACCAACGACTTAAACTACTTCAGTCTGTGTGCATTGAATTGATTTAATACATGAGTTTCACAATTTGAGTTGAATTACTGAAATAAATGAACTTTTCCACGACTTTCTAATTTATTGAGATGCACCTGTATATATATATACACACACACACACACACACACAGTATATATATATATATATATATAAACTTTTGAAATTGGGTAGTACATTGAATGTTCTTGAGTGTTGTAGTAAAAAAAAAAAAAAATTTAAATCACATTTCTTGTTTGTTATTTCTATTGTTGTAAATTATGTTCTCTGATTACATAGAGCCTATATATAGACCTTTTTCCACAGACTGTGATGACGCGTTTCCGCCTTATTTGTCAGCGTAAATCTCGCAATTTTTTTTTTTTATATTATACATTTTTAAAATATTGAGTATAAATTTATAACATCATGCTCTGTGTTATATTACCCTGGAATTAGTTTAAAAAAATTAATTACCACAGCTGCGAGAGAGTGACAGTAAATTTGGCATCTTCTACTTATCTGTCTTAATCCACAGCTCTCTATTTTTTTCCTCTTCTGGAAAGTCATTCAAACGTAATAGAGGACTTTTTCTTTTGGTCTTGGAGCAAATGGGTAAATGAAAATAATATTTGCTGTGATATCCCATTCACTCTCATTCACCTCTGTCAATGTTTACCCTGCAAACGTTTACTTCCGCGTTCCAAAACAAAATAAAATAACGCGCAATCGCAAAAACTGACGTCAGCGATACGAACCATCGCGAGATGTTGCGTTTTCATTTAGAACAGATCTTTAAAATATGTGCCCTATGATACTCCTACACTCAGCGCGATTAATCAAACGCCTCATGAGTTATAGATCTACACTCAAGATTAAAGAATCCACAGCGTTTGAGGGAAGTTTGTTGCAAGGTGTCGATACAACGTTACTGATTCACGAACCCGAATCTCGGTCCGGTACCAGCAGCTGTACTCTGAACCGGGCGGACAGGAGAACATGAGCTTCTTATTGTAAGTTTGATTTTACGATTTAAACCATCATTTTTTGATATATATTAATTCACAGCCGCAGCTCGCTTTGCTAAAGAGCTGCTTGAGTATTTCAGAGCCTTCAGTTGTGCGCGTGCACATCATTAAATCAGTATTTCTAGCTTGACAGTTACGTTAAAATATTATATTTTCATGCAAATGCTTCAACTCCGAGATTAAACGGAATTTAGCTCACTCGCACCGGTGTCATGGCTTTCTGTTGTGCTGGCTTGGAAGGAGGACAGATCTTATGTAATGCGTGCTTGTTCATCATTCACAGTGTTGTGAGTGTGTTGTGTGTCTTGTCAGAGATCAGAGAGTTGCACTGTGTTTGTGTGTGCACGCACAGTAACTGATGAATGCAAAGTGGAAACACTCTTTTCATCCTCTGAAAATAGGTTGTTTTGCTGGAAAGCTGTGCTTGTGATGGTGTTGCATGAGCTGCAATGTAATTTTAATTGGTTAAACAGGCTGTGGATGGTGTGGCAACTGTCATATAGAACTTTATAGACCTTTTTTAGACTGTATGAAGGCTTTTTAAAGGAACAGTTCTCTCAGATTTTTTTTTTAAGTCCACTTTTTTCCATATTAGCAAAGTACATGGGAACGGGGCGGTCAAGCTCCAAATTGAGAAAAAAGCACTATTTAAGTTTCATTAAAGTGGTCCATACGACTTGTGCACTATATTCCAAGTCTTCTGAAGCCATCTGATAGTTGTGTGTGAACTATTGTCACTATTCATTACATTACTGCATACATTATATGAAAAGGAGGAGCCAGGATATCCTTAAAAAAATTACTTTTGTGTTCGGCAGAAGAAGTAAAGTCATACAAAAGTTTGGATCGACATGAAGTTCAGAAAATAATGACAGAGTTTACATTTTTATTATAATTCATTTTCAACAATCTTGCACCATTTTGATCCTATCAGTTTGCAAGGGAAGGGTGGTTGTTTTGATTTTCTTGTAATTTCTAGAAAGTACATGTTTGCATCTTTAGTAAAGAGGAAGAGAGTTAGGAAACTCTGAAATACAGAATGTTTCTCAATCTGGTTCTGTAATCTGATGTCTCTTAAAAGGATTGTTTATTCTGATACAGTATATATACTGAGTGTACTGATCAGGTTGTCTGGAATGAAGAGATAGGGGAGTTTATCATGGGAAAAGTGTTTTCCACAGAACAGCTGAGAATATCTTATGATTTCATTTGGAAAATAGCGCTCATGATGGCTCACCAGAAGCATGTGATTTAGGAGAACTTAAACCCATCGGTCGGGGAGTCACGTGATGCTATGCAAGGGTTGGTCGCTTAAAGGCGTGCTCCGCTTAAACTTTGCTACAATTATCCTTTTAAGCAATTTTAACTGGTGAGAACTGTAATAGGTTTGTTTATTAAACTGTGCTGGGAGGGTAGGATGTTGAAAAATTTGAAATCGTCAGCCTGCGGGGACATTAAAAAGCACTTACGCTCTCAAGCGTCGGAAGCCTCACAGGATCAAGATGGCAGAGGTCCAGTCGATAGGGACAGCAGTGATCTTTGTGACATAGATCAGGATATCTCGAACATTTATACAATGCTGACGAAAATCTCGACCGACATGGAGGGCCTCGCAGAAGTACGCTGAGCGATCACATCTATGGAGGCGAAACTTTCCACCTTGATCACAAGAATGGACTATGTTGAATAACGGGTCGAGTTTCTGGAGTAGGCCGAAAGAGAGCTACAGGCTAGCTCGCCTGCTTTCATGGCTGATGTGGAGTGGGTGTGGGAAAAACTAGAGGAAATGGAAAATCAGAGCAGATGTAATAGCGTACGTTTCGTTGGAATCCCCGAGGGAAAGGGAGGTCAAGAAGATATGGTGATGTTTTTGGACGGACTTCTTACGAATTTGATTGACACAGCGTGCCGCCGGCTCGAGAGAGAGCGCACGCACAGAGCTTTCGGTCAGCTTCCCGCAGTGGTTGACCGACCCCGATCTATCCTGGCAAGATTCTTGCGGTCGTCTGACAGAGAGTTTGTTCTACGAGCAAGTTGTGCTGGGAGGACCACAACATCATGGTTTTTCCAGACTTTGCTAGATCGACTCAAGCGAAGCGGGATGGATTCAAAGAGTGTAAAAAAATTGCTGCACCAACAGAAGGTAAACTTCACACTGCTCTGTCCGGCTAAGTTGAGAATTGATGGCAAGGATGACTTTTACATGCCCAGGACAAGCTATGGCCTTCATTAAATCAATGGAGTGAGTGGGTAACTTTGCCTGCACTCGATCAACAATACAGACTACACATCGTACATTTTACTAATTCAGCCTGAGAGGGTTTGCTGTTCTGTTGTCTGCCCACTGGCTCCCTTTGTTAACTTGCCGTAGAGCTTATTTGCTCACATTGTGGGTTTGATGTTATTGTTTACTGGGGCTTATTAATTTTAATTTTGTTGTTCATATTTATGTACAATTTAATGGCACGGTTTATGTTAAGAAAAAAGGGAGAAAAAACAACAAAACAAACAAGCAAACAAACAAAAAATAATAATTACACATATACAGTATATGTAAAAAATCACTGGACTTGAGCATTCTAGTAGCAATAGTGTCGTGAGCATGATGGACACCAGTTAGGATTGTTATGCGCGAGGTTGAAGCAAATTATTTTTTTTGTTCTGTGGGTTATTAAGGATGACATGGTTACATCAATGTTGGATAGTGGTCTATATAATTTAGCCTTAGGTACACAATTTATCTTTACATGTCAATATGTCACATTTTAATATACAGTGGATATAAAAAGTCTACACACCCCTGTTAAAACAGCAGGTTTTTGTGATGTAAAAAATGAAACAAAGATAAATCATGTCAGACTTTTTGCACCTTTAATGTAAAAATTACAACCTATGCAATGCCACTAAAAACCAAAGTGACACATTTCAGAGAAAAAATTAATAAAAATAAAAAACTTAGAATAACTTCACTGCATAAGTGTGCACACCCTTTTATAATTGGGTATGTGGCTGTGTTCAGAATCAACCAATCATCAAGCTCATGTGAAATAAACTCCAAATAAATCTCAGCTGTTCTTGTAGGATTTTTCTAACATCTTCTTGCTACTACAAGAGCCATGGGCAACAAAGAGCTTACAGAAGTATACTGAGCGATCACATCTATGGAGGCGAAACTTTTCACCCTGATCACAAGAATGGACGATTTGAATAACGGGTCGAGTTTCTGGAGTAGGAGATCAACGGGATCTCATTGTTTAAAGGTATCGTTCAGGTGAGAACTACAAAATTTTGTCCAAGTCATTAGATATACCATGGAACACAGTGAAGTAAGTCATCAACAAGTGGAGAAAGTATGGCACAACAGTGACATTATCAAGAACAGGACGTCCCTCCAAAATTGATGGGAAGACCAAGAGAAAACTGGTCAGGGAGGCTGTCAAGAGACCGATAGCAACATTAAAGGAGCTGCAGTTCTTTCTGGCAAGTACTGGTTGCTCCCTACATGTGACAACTATCTCCCATATTCTTCATCTGTCTGGGCTATGGGGCAGGGTGGCAAGACGCAAGCCTTTTCTGATGAAAAAAACAAACATCCAAGCCCGGCTAAACTTTGCAAAAACCTATATCCAGTCTCCCAAAACCATGTCGTTTGATCTCATTTAACGTAACATGGGATCATGTGAAACTAATGATGGTGCGCGAGAGGAGCACTGCAGCTCGTGCCTGATTGAGGAGAGGAAGAAAACGCAGCTCACAGTCAAGATGCACTCCAAACTTTCCAAACAGCTTCAGGTGATGTATTGTAGATCACAAAGTATGAGAGAATTATACAAAAATACAAAATAAGTAAATACAGAAGCACTCTTGTTGTGAAATATAGCGGAGTCGCAGCTGCCGTTCTGCCCGCCGTTATATCTTTAATGCATCCTTTATTAAAGTTCAAATAATAAAGAAGCAGGTCATGTAAATAGGTACAAGCTCCTAAACTGGCATTTCTGTGTGCTGATCTTCTTTGTGGAATTCTTTCTTTTCTCTTTGTTTGTTGATTTTTATATTTTTTATGTTCTCAAATATTTTCTTTGGTTTGTTTGCTTATATTTGTGCATGGTGCAATTTAGGCTTTGACCACAGGGATATTTGTTGAGGGGCAGGGTGGAGTTGGGGAGGGGGATATAATGGGAGTTAAATTGATTCTGTGTGTATATGTTCGGTTTAATCCATATTGCACATAAGAATCAATAAAAATGTTAATATCAAAACCCATCGGCCAGAAGTCATCAGAGCATCAGAAACAGACATGTGATGCCATTCCCATTGGAATCCACGCACAGCTCACCACGCGCCCCACCGAGAGCGAGAACCACACATTATAGCGACCACGAGGAGGTTACCCCATGTGACTCTACCCTCCCTAGCAACCGGGCCAATTTGGTTGCTTAGGATACCTGGCTGGAGTCACTCAGCACGCCCTGGATTCGAACACGTGACTCCAGGGGTGGTAGTCAGCGTCTTTACTCGCTGAGCTACCCAGGTCCCCCCAGTCACAATTTCTTTAAAATTTTCACTTTTTCTTTCACTTTTTGGCCTTCATTAGTTCAGTTTTATTTATAGTGGTCGACCAATGTAGGTTTTTCAATGGCCGAAACCATTACTGATAACTAGAGAGTAGTGTTGAGTGTAATCCAATTACAAAGTAATTAGTTACTGTAATATAATTACATTTAGTCAAAAAAGTAGTGTAATGCATTACATTTTAAATTCTTGTGATCAGATTATAGTTACTGACTTTCAGTTAATTTAATTACTTTTAAGTATATTATAGGGTTATGCTTATTTCTAATATATTATTTATGTAGAAAACATTAATTATGGCCCCATAACCAGTCATTGAGAGGAGAAATATAGACAGTATTTTGAATTTGTTGAGTGGGAAAGTGTTTCAGAAAGTAACTTAAGTGACGTAATTAGTAAAGTAATCTGATTACAAGTTTAGAGGGGAAAAATAGTTATTTGTAGTGGATTACTTTTAACACTGCTAGAGAGTGGCGTGGCCAGTGGCTGATAAATTGCCATTATATATGCGAAATAGGCTGATACAGTTTTATTTTAGCAATTGAGATGTACATTGTACATTAAAACGAGAATGGTTAGGATTATACACTATGTTAGATAAAAACAAAAGCAGAAATTGTGACTAGACTTTTTGTAGATCTTGTTAAATGCTTCTATTAATCGTCAAGCAGCAGGGCTAGGTATAAATGACGAAGTTCTGATTAATCACAATATTCATATGAACAATCCCAAAATCGATTCTTAAAATCCCAAGAGTGATCTTTTAAGGGACCTGGGTAGCTCAGCAAGTATTGACGCTGACTACCACCCCTGGTCATGAGTTCAAATCTAGGGCATCCTGAGTGACTCCAGCCAGGTCTCCTAAGCAACCAAATTGGCCCGGTTGCTAGGAAGGGTAGAGTCACATGGGGTAACCTCCTTGTGGTCGCTGTAATGTGTGGTTCTCGCTCTCGGTGGGGCGCGTGGTGAGTTGTGCGTGGATTCCAATGGGAATGGCATCACATGTCTGTTTCTGATGTTCTGATGACTTCTGACCGATGGGTTTTGATATTAACATGTTTATTGATTCTTATGTGAAATATGGAATAAACAGAACATATACACACAGAATCAACTTAACAGAGAATGGCCAGAATGGTTCGAAGTCTACAGTAACTCAGATAACCACTCTGTGCAATTGTGGTGTGAAGAACAGCATCTCAGAATGCTGTTCTGAAATGCGGGTTGGCGCTGTTTTGGCGGCATGAGGGGAACCTACACAATATTGGCAGGTGGTTTTAATGTTGTGGCTGATCAGTGTGTGTGTTCTGTGTGTGTGTGTGTGTGTGTGTGTATATATATATATATATATATATATATACATACACAAAAATCTCAAATATGTATATTGGTTTATTGCTAGTATTTAATACCAACTAACTGCCCATAGACAATCATAAATTGCCTTGTCTGGTTTGCTCATTCCATCTCCTCCAGTGGGAATCGTTCATCTAAGACGTTTAAACCGAAGAAGAATATTCCGGAAGGATCTCACCAGTATGAGCTGCTCAAACATGCTGAAGCCACGCTTGGCAGCGGGAACCTGCGTATGGCCGTCATGCTTCCAGACGGAGAAGATCTGAATGAATGGGTGGCCGTCAACAGTAAGAACAGAGAGCAACATCATATTACTAATTTTTATTCATGTGTCTTTATCCGACTTCATAAATGTGCATTGTTTTGGCATGGCACAAATATGTCCTGTATCATTGATTCTCTTTTTAGTGTCTGTATTTCTAGACCATAGCTTTTGTTATTATAGATGGTTCTCTTGTCTTGTCTTTTGTGCAACCCTCTACGATCACGTTGGAGAAAAAAATTGGCTAGTCAATTTTTACTTTTGACGACATGTAAGTAAAAATATATTAAGCAAACTGAGAGAGGGGTTTTCTTCATATATATTCACGCAATATAGTATATTGTAATTTTTTTTATATTTTGCTTTATGATTTTAATCACATTTTAGCTTTTTAAAAATGTACAAATTTCACATTCTATCAATTTATATGATGTCATGAAATCGCATTTTTAATAATGATACAAGCTGTTGTCACTGTTTGAAATTTCGTACACATTTTTAACAAAACAATTCACAAGGTAGGATCCTAATAATGAAAATTAAGGGTCACGATTGTGAAATTTTGCTGACAATTAATTGTCAAACAAATAATTGCGATTATGACGATTAATTGCCTGTTTTAGGGCTATGATGATTAATCGTCTGTTTTAGGTGTTTCACGAATGTGACGATTAATTACCATACAAACTCACTATGTGTGCTTCATGCACACAACAAAGTCATTTATACAAATTTAGCTTGGGTTATATAATAAAATAAGGGTATATGATTTCCTTTTCAGGCTTCAAAAAACGTATGAATGACAGTCAAATATAAAAGTATAAAATTTAAAATAATTAAAATAATATTTTAATAATCAAAATATGTCTAAATAACTAAAATATATCTCTCTTATTTGTCCGATTTACTTTTAATCCATTAAACTTTTTCAATGTTTTGTTTTCTTTTTGCTTCTTTTGTAACCCAGTCAACCTGTATAGCTATTATATTATATTATATTATATTATATTATATTTTATTATATTATATTATATTATATTATGCAATAGTAAAATATTTCTGCCTTAAATTCTTCACTTTCACACATTAATTTAAAGGCTCTCTGATTAACTCACAAGCCCTTATTTCTTGTGAAGGAAGACTTTGAGATTCTGTTTCTTGCATTTTATCATCTCCACAGAAATAGAGCAGGGCTTCTCCTCTGTCTCACTGCGTGTTATTAACACTGCGTGAATAAACCCACAATGACCACGGACATTTGCCATTACATGGCCGTTAAGTGAAACTGCTTTGTGTTCACAAAATTAACACGTTTATACCTTGTTTATATTTGTTTTAATGTTTGGCGCAAGCCTCTGTAGACGGCGTGCACATCAGAGCTCTTGAGAAGTGGTTCATATTCACACGCTTTCAAGATAGCTGCTTTTGTGATGTCCGTGGTGCGGTTCTCTGAGATGCTCGAAGTCCCCGGGTGGCGGAGGACGAATCCCAGTTGCCTCCGCGTTTGAGACCATCAACCCGCGCATCTTATCACGTGGCTTGTTGAGCACGTTGCCACGGAGACATAGCGCGTGTGGAGGCTTCACGCCATCCACCGCGGCATCTGCGCTCAACTCACCACGTGCCCCACGAGAACGAGCCACATTATAGCGACCACGAAGAGGTTACACCATGTGACTCTACCCTCCCGGGCCAATTTGGTTGCTTAGGAGACCTGGATGGAGTCACTCAGCATGCCCTGAGATTCTAACTCCAGGGGTGGTAGCCAGCGTCTTTTACCACTGAGCTACCCAGGCCCCCAATCAACTGCTTTTTAATCAGTAAAAGGGCCTCAGTGCTTCGACACTACACAACTCTATCACTGGCAGTGAAATGTTAATATTTACTTGCCAGTGGCTAATAACAGACGTCTTTTGGTCGCATAGTGTGAGTGATTTACTCGCAATGTAGAGGGCTGTTTGTGTGCTTTTTTTAATTTCATTCTTAACAACTTTGACCCTTGACCTATTGATGTCACTCATCCTGTCTTTTCCGATTGCACATTTAGTCCAGACGGACCTTCAGTCCACAGCAATTACTGCAAATACACACCTCCCCCAACATACACAAATAAACCCCACTCTGTTTTATAATTAAACAGTGTTATTCATGCAGCATGAATAGAGTAATGTTCCTGGTTCAATACGACTTGGATTGATGGATTCTCGATTAACAGAATCTGTGGTATTCTTTCAGTTACCACAGATGATTTTGCCTCAATTTTTAAAATGGATGTCTATGGGCAAGGCATTTCATAGAGTTTATCAGAAGTGTGAAGATGCTTTTTTTGTTAAAATACTTATATTACATTTTTGAGCTGTAGAAATGTGTGAATTCATCCTTTTAGCGATGGGACTGATTTTCTAGATGGATGAACTTCCAGTTATGTGCTATCATCTCTTTTTGTATCCATATGCTCACTGTGTTTACATAATCATGACATGAGTTGACAGATTGGCTATAACAGAAGGTTAGAAAGAGATTTGATCTCATTAGTCTCATTCTAGCACATGTAATGTTTAAATCTTGTGGCTATACTTTCTTTTTTTTTTTTTTTTTTTTTGCCCAATACCCAATGTGCTTTTTAAGTCCTCGTGGTCGTGTAGTGATTTGCCTCAGTCCGGGTGACGGAGGACGAATCCCAGTTGCCTCTGCGTCTGAGACCGCCAACCTGCGCATTTTATCATGTGGCTTGTTGAGCACGTTGCCATGGAGACATAACACGTGTGGAGACATAGCGCGTGTGGAGGCTTCACGCCACCCACGCAGCAACAATGCTCAACTCACCACGCGCCCCACCGAGAACAAACCACATTATAGTGACCACAAGGAGTTTACCCCATGTGACTCTACCCTCCCTAGCAACCGGGCCAATTTGGTTGCTTAGGAGACCTGGCTGGAGTCACTCAGCATGCCCTGGGATTCCAACTAGCGAGCTAGCGAACTCCAGGGGTGGTAGCCAGCGTTTACCACTGAGCTACCCAGGCCCCCATGGCTATACTTTCTATTCTCTGCTATGCTGCCCCATAGACATCTATTGGCTCTGGGTTACTGATCAGAAGGTTGGGGGTTCAAGCCCCAGCACTGCCAAGATGCCACTGTTGGGCCCTTGAGCAAGGCCCTTGAACCTATCTGCTCCAGGGGTGCCGTATCATGGCTGACCCTGCACTCTGACCCCAGCTTAGCTGGGATATGTGAAAAAAAGAATTTCACTGTATATGTGCAAATGTATATTGTGTGATAAATAAAATTATAATTATAAAATTATTATTGTGAGTGTAAACACAAGTTGTTTTTGCAAATGGAGGGACAAGTCAAAATTATTGTCTTTATCAACTGCAATTTAAGTGTTGATGGAGCTTAACTTCTATTGAACCTGTAACTAAATAAAAACTTTCATTTGTGGTTATCTCTGCAGCGGTGGATTTCTTTAATCAAATAAACATGCTGTACGGCACCATCACAGATTTCTGCTCAGAGGACAGCTGTCCCGTCATGTCAGCAGGACCGAAGTGAGTGTGTTTGAACCGTGAAAGAATATTTGTCTCTTCTTTGTCTGTATCTCACTTGTATCATTCTGTTTAGATATGAGTATCATTGGGCAGATGGGACCAACATTAAAAAGCCAATAAAGTGTTCTGCTCCCAAGTACATCGATTATCTAATGACGTGGGTTCAGGACCAATTGGACGACGAGACCCTGTTTCCTTCTAAAATTGGTACGCAGTGACATCACAATCCCTCTATTGGCCATTCTAAGGCCACGTACACACTTATCCATTTAAGTTTGGAAACTCAGTTTTTTGTTTTGTTTCCTAACATCATTCGTTTTTCAAAGTATGCGGTATTTCGAAAATCACGTATTAGAGTTAAATGAATAGATCGCCCCGACATTTCTGTGTTCTGTGGAACACAAAATAAGGCAGAATGTTAATGCTGCTCTTTTCCATAAAATGAAATACAGTAACCAGGTGCTGTCAAGTACAAGCAAAGTATCATAAAAGTAGTCCATACGACTTGTGCAACATATTCCAAGTATTCTGAGTCCATACGATAGCTTTGTGTGACAAACAAATCGATTCAAAGAAAATGTTCTGCTTTGTCGTAGCTCTCAAATCGCATTTGCGCTTGCACACAATCAAACCAGGTGCTTCAAAATGTCCTGCCAGGTTTGACATTAAATGTCATTGATTCTCATGTGTCCTTTGATTGATTGTGCCACGGCAGAATAAAACTACTTTTATGGCACTTTTTGGAGCTTGACAGCCACACTGGTCACGAGTACTTTCATTGTATGGAAAAGAGCACTTTGGATCTTCTTTAAAATGTCTTTTGTGTTCCACGGAAGAAATACAATTTTAAGCAGTGTTCGGGACAGTGTGAATGTGAGTAAATGAGGACAGAAGTTTAAAAAATTGTGTACTATCTCTTTAATAAATATGTTGCAAAGCATTACAGAGAGTTAAAAAATTTATGTAAAGTAATAAATAAATAAATAAAAATGTAAGGTTAAACAAAATAAATGAAAGAGATTTAAAAAAAGTTTGAAAATTAAAAAAATATATTTTTAAAAATGAATAATACAAAATTAAAGGGTTAAATTATAAATAAAAAGAGATTTTTTTTTAAAGACAGTTAAAAGTTAAAGAGATGATAGAATTTAAATTTTTGGGTTAAAAGTGCTGTAAGCAAATTTAGCGTTCTGAAGCTTTCACGTGACTGAACCATTGAATTAGCCACGCCCCCTCATTCCGAAACCCCGCCCTTCACATATTATTTTGAGACCAAAACTGAGCAAAAGAGCAGCATTGCTTGTTCCTGTGACTTTCATATTCAACAGTGGCACAATAGCGCCCTCAACTGACAAACATGATGAATTATAGCCTCAATGAGACGCTTCAAATACAACACTAGGAGAACGAGCAAAATGATTGATAGGTGAAAAGCGTCAGTGTCCGCGGTCCACAGCCACATTTTTGTTTGCTGTTTACAAAGTCTAAAGCTATCACAGAGACCGTAGAGATATCTCAGGACACTTATTTTCAATATCTTTAAGGGAGTAGGAACATTTTTTACATTTCCATGAAAAAATCACCTAAAGCACCTTTAACTATCAACTATAAGTAAGCCATTAATTGATTTCTTTTCTCAAACTGTAAACAGTGCCCGTGTTGCACAATTCCTGTGTCTGTTTTGAGTGACCGTTTAGACCCGCCCCAACAGCGTTTCTCAACCAATGGCTTGAGCTGGGGGTGGGACTATCTGACTGTTTGAACAACTGCAGGCGAGGGGCGAATTCGGAAAGCTGTTTTGTAAACATGGTTTGACGCAGGAATGACATACTTTAACTCTCTTTAATTGTTTTTCAACCCTTTTTTCAACTTGTTTTTTTTTTTTTTTACTTTAAAATTTGAAACACTCTTTAAAGCTTTGCAACATATTTATTAGAGGTATAGTTCACAAAAAAAATTACTCACCCACAAGCTGTTCCAAAGCATAAATAATGCCAGAATTTTCATTTTTTTTAATGAACTATCCCTTTAAATAAGAAGCTAATACTGTAAGTTATAACCACATTTAAGAAATGCCATCTGTTGTAGTTGGTTTTGTGATATTTAACTTCCTTTCTCTGTTTTTATGTCTCGTCTGTCCAGGTGTTCCATTTCCGAAGAACTTCATGTCAGTGGCTAAGACCATTCTGAAGCGTTTGTTCAGAGTTTATGCTCATATATATCATCAACACTTCGACGCAGTCATGCAGCTGCAGGAGGAAGCCCACCTCAACACGTCGTTCAAACACTTCATCTTCTTTGTACAGGTGCTCTGTCTTGACTTCATACATACAGCTGTTTGGTGACATTTCAGCTTTAATTAAATATATTACGAATGTAATTGAACAGTAGAGCTGGTACATCAAACTGCTTTATCTTCTGATACGATTAATGGTAAAATGTGGAATTAAAAACATTAGTTTACTCAAACTGTTTATGGAAATTGATTGCTTAGATTATTTACCAAGTATACAGACCACACAAATGCACAAAGAAAACACAGATATTTGTCAGCAGGACAGACAAGTATTTGATTGTCTGGCATTGATAATAACAGATGTGTTTTGTCTTCATTTTTTAGGAGTTTAACTTGATCGACCGCAAGGAGCTGGCGCCCCTTCAAGATCTGATTGATAAACTAACAACTAAAGACAGATAAACAGTGAAAAGTAGAGAAAGAGAGGGAAGTAATGAAGGAAAAACAGTGATCTTACTCCATCTTCTGACTACCACGTCTGTCTTTTGTTTTGTACAGCTGATTTAAGCCCCACAGCACATGCTAGGCGAACCTACAAGGTCAACACAATACTAACACTTACAAAGGGATCAAGCCTGTTTAGATTATTTTGTTACTCCTTAATGGCAGTTTTTAAAAACTTGACGCCTGGTTGAAATGGTTACCACTGCTTATTGACACTTTTAGTTTAGTTAGTGGTCACTGAAAGAGTGAGATTTAACCCAAGAGCATCATACTTAGTATGTACTACAATGATACCATGTGTTGTCATGGCGCTTGTATCGCGCAAAGCAGTGATTTGGAGATTTGCTCGGTTTCGCTAGTGTGAATGTTTTAAAAGTTGTAATGCTGACAGCAAAAGGATGCAGTTAAATAGTCAAAGTCTATTTTCCTATGCAATAACTATCACGTTATTTATCCTTACTGACGTTATCGCACAAAATCGTTCTTTATAGTTTGTTTCTCCATTTATATATTTCTAAGCTGTGGATTTGGTATTGATTACTATGAAGGGTTCTTAATTTAGCAAGGTTTGGAATACTAGAGCAGAATATCGCTACACAGATGGCTTTTGGGAAATATCGGCCTTGATTCTATTAAGTTGCTTGTCGTTATTTAATGATAACAGCTCAAAGACTCTTGGGAAGACATTTGTTTCGCTTAACTCACACCAACTAGTTCATTTAAATCACTTTTTTGATTTGATATAGTTTTAGTTTGTTTCTTCCTGAGTGCTGTAATATTAAAACCCATTTTATTATTTTAATGTTTCAGTTGCATGATGTCCATTTGAGCTGTAATTATAACGTCATTCATGCAACATTCTGAAATGGATGTGAGCAAATTTAGCTTTTGTTTTATTAGTTGTTTATATAAAAGATTTTGAGAAATATTTGGCATTTGGTCCAGAAGTGAGTGACTGTGGAATTTTCTCTCTTTAAAGGGATATTTCACCTAAAAAAAAATTAAATAGTCACCCTCATGCCATCCCAGATGTGTATAACTTCCTTTTTTCTGCAGAACACAAACAAAGATTTTTAGAAGAATATTTCAGATCTGTAGGTTCATACAATGCAAGTGAATGGTGACCAGAAATTTGAAGGTCCAAAAAGCATATAAATGCAGCATAGAGGTTATCCATACAACTCCAGTGGTTAAATCCATGTCTTCTGAAGCAATATGATAGTTGTGGGTGAGAAACTTTTACTATAAATTCTCCTCTCTTCCCAGTAGGTGGCGATATGCACGAAGAATGCGATTCGCCAAAAACAAAAGAAGAATATAAAAGTGAAAGTTGAGATTTATAGTAAAAAAGGACTTAAATAGTGATCTGTTTCTCACCCACACCTATCATATCACTTCAGAAGACATGGATTTAACCACTGGAGTCTTATGGATTACTTTTATGCTGCCTTTATATGCTTTTTGGACCTTCTAATTTCTGGCCACCATTCACTTGCATTGTATGGACCTACAGAGCTGAAATATTCTTCTAAAAATCTTTGTGTTCAACAAAAGAAAAAGTCATACACATCTGAGAGTAAATGAGAGAATTTTAATTTTTGGGCGAACTATCCCTTTAACTGGTAGAACTAATACTTTTTAATTTTTTTTTATAGTTCTGTTTGAAATCCTCTTAAGTTTAAGTTTGTTTTCCTTTTGTCATTCGAATTTACATTGTTTCACGAATGTAATGCTTTTACTTATAATGGTTTGGACTATGCTATAGTATAAAAGTGCCATCCACTGATTAATATTGGACACATTTGAAGTATTTATATAGCATTTTATCACTGAAACGAGAATATATTTTCCCTGAATTGTATAATAACTAGGTTATTCCTAGATTAGATGTAAATATGTGCAGCTGACTCGACCATTAATATTTCCTGATATTGTTCTATTTTAAATCAATAAAACAATATCTCTTACTGAGATTGTTGTTATTATTATTTTAGCTGTACATGGAGCAAATAAAACCCTTCTCTTAACACCTCGTATTTGCGTTTATTTACATCTACATGTGTGTTTGTGGAATTATATGTATGGAACGAGTTTGACAGCAGCTGTTTCCGGGTGGGTGGCACCTGCAGTTTTGGCGCCAGAATTTAATCTCCAGCCTGTTTCCGGGATAACTGACTGTACAGTAACGACAGTAGAGTGTTATTTTGCTATATTGGTGCACGAAGATAAAATGTCTCCCACAAACAAAAGAGCCTGTACGAGCCCTCTGAATGACAGTTTGGAGAAAATAATTAAACGAATCTCCATTGAAGGCAATATTGGTAAGTCATTCGTTCCCTTTTGTCACCTCCTAAAGCATATTTTATTGCACGCGACAGCAATTTTTTTGCTTCATAATCTTAAAATATTTTTTTATGGATTGTGATCTCTTTTAACAAGATTACAGCGCATGACTGCATCAAGAAAAAATATGTATATTTTTAAATTATTATATAAACGCTTTTGAAATGGGGAAGTTGGCGAATATTGATTACTTTGTTATAAAAGTATGAGATGGCGCCTACATTTTTGCAAATGCTTTTCTATATGCATATTTCGTGTTTGTCTCGTATAAAGTATATATATATATATATATATATATATATATATATATATATATATATATATAATATATATATTATTATTATTATTATTATGATTTTTTTTTTTTTTTTTTTTAAATCCAAGAATCGTGAATTTGGTTGTGGCGTTATATGCGTCAAACATCCTCATATTATCTTATATTTGGTTTTTTAACATGTAAAAGTCGCGTCGGCTGAAGCGGAAGTTTGGTTGTGAAGTAAAACATCCTCATATCAACCAAAAAGAGCGGCCAGTCTCTTGCTGTAATTATGTTTTCTGTCCTTTTCCTCTATGATTTTTATATTTTATATATTTCTGTTGTAGCCGCGGGCAAATCCACGTTTGTTCGGCTGTTAGAGGAGCATAACAGAGAGTGGGACGTAGTACCAGAACCCATCGCTAGATGGTGCAATGTACAAACTCACCATGATGAACATGAGGTATGAATCTAACTGTTTACTATCAAAGTGGCTATCAAGGCAAGTCAGGCCACTCGGCGGCTATCTTTGGAACGCTCTCGGTCGCTATTTTTCTATGTAAACAAGTGCAGGTGAATCTACTTGAATGGGGAACGACCGAAATCTCCACAACGCTTGGTCAAGATTACGATCAAAGAACATATGTCAAATCAGCAGTAAAATCTGATAAAAGTGGTGTCATAAATTGTGCTGCTTCAACTCAGATTACGCAAAAAAATACTATTCTTCATGCGGGTTTAGCTAATGCGCATGCGCGTTCTCGAGTTGATTGACAGGCGATCTCTGTTTCTAAAAGCTGATTGGCTCTTTTACCTGTAAGGCGGGACCGTTGGGCGTTCCAATTTCTCCCGTTCATTTGAATAGAAATGGTCTGTCTCTGCTAAATGCTCTCAAATACAAGTATAACTTAAATAAAAATGGACTCTTTTTGAGGCATGCAGTGGCTCCAGAAAGTATTTAACCATTGCATTATACATATATAAAATATAATTTATTGAGTATGCCACTTGTTTTTATATTTTGTAAAGCAATGAAAATTAATATTTCTCTTAAGTGTAGCATCGGTGTTGAAATACTTTTTGGGGCCACCATACGTTACAGTTTATAATCTACCGCTGTGATGGAAACGGCTGACAAACACTCTGTCGTCCCACGAGACTCAACAGATGGTTTAGTCCTCAACAGCTGAGCACTCAACCAGAGGAAAACTCCTCTATTCAAACACTTATCTACTATAGATAAAATAGGAACATGTGGTGCTGCTAGGTCAGTTAAACCTATATTCAAATGTGCATTTCCTGCTGTAGATCTCTCTACCATACTGTAATTGTGTTAAGGGTAAGTCTTTCATATTTATGGCTGTTGCTATGTTGACTCAATGGATATGAATGGCACTTGACCCACAACTGAAATGTCAATTAAATCTTTATTGCAAGTTCATGTTTGAATGCCACCGTCCCCAGAGCACTGCACAGGGTTCAAGCATACTTGCGTCATTTAATACCCCAGGGCACTTTCGGTGGCATAGATTATTCACACCTTAAAGAATCATTAGTGGTCTTTGATAAGCTCACTATTACTATTGCTTATACTCAACACCTAACCCTAAATATTAATCTTTGGTGCATCACTCGATCTGTACTCTTTGTGCTACGGATATAAATGATACCTCAAATTATGCAGCTTGTTGAGGATAAGTGTGCTATTACTTTTCTAAGTGATCATATTTGTGATTTAAACCTAAAAGATGATAAAACGGGAACAAATGGGGGTGGGGGTCGCATCCCAAAAAGAACAACTGTCCTGCCATTTGTAGCGGCGACATTCACACCACTCATTTGGTCGATTTTTATTTTAGCAAACAGATTTGAACTTTTTTCTTTTGGGTCATTGACAAATAAGGTTCTCCGAGGTGATACAAATTAGAAATATAAAAAAAAAAAATCTAGTTTAAAAAAACATGCGTCAAACTCGTAGACATGTAATCTCTGAGTTCATGTTGCTTTTACAATTTTTTGAAAAAAAAATTACTTGTAACCAAGTAAAAGGCATTAAAATAGTTTCCTTGCAACTTGAATACATGAGCGTGTACGCAACTTAATCTTTAATTTCAAAAATGTTTTCAAGGTGAAAAAAAAAAAAAAAAAAAATATATATATATATATATATATATATATAAAAAATAGTTTTTTTTGTTTGGTTTTTTTTGTGTGGATTTTCTCCCCTTTTTCTCCCCAACATGTCATGCCCAATTCCCAGTGCGCTCTAAGTCCTCGTGGTGGCGTAGTGACTCGCCTCAATCCGGGTGACGGAGGATGAATCTCAGTTGCCTCCGCATCTGAGACCGTCAGTCCGCGCATCTTATCATGTGGCTTGTTGAGCGTTACCGCGGATACGTAGCGTGTGTGGAGGCTTCATGCTGTTCTCTGCAGCATCCTCGCCAACTCGCCACATGCCCCACTGAGAGCGAGAACCACAGTGTAGCGACCATGAGGAGGTTACCCCAATGTGACTCTACCCTCCCTAGCAACCGGGCCAATTTGGTTGCTTAGGAGACCTGGCTGGAGTCACTCAGCACACCCTGGATTCGAACTTGCATCTCCAGGTGTGGTAGTCAGCATCTTTACTCGCTGAGCTACCCAAGCACCCTTTTACAAATATCATTAATTTTTAAGTCAAGAATATCAATAAGTTTTCTCCTGGTTACACCAAATGACCTGAACCAAATGTGCCTTTTCATACAAATGTCAAAATATTGATATTTACTTATAAATGACAAAATAATGATTTCTTTTTAAAACTTCACACACAGTCTTGCGGGCCAAAAGAGTTCTTCTCTGTTTTATGATGTTTGTCACATGACAACAAAATTGCTACCTACATGTTGGTTACAACACATGACTTATTTGGTGGACAAATGTTTTTCAGTTATGTATCATATTTAAAAATAAAATTGTTTCACTGCTTATTTTCTTAAGAAATAATAATATAAGATTATTCAGCACATTTTCAGCTTTTAATGACTTACATTTTTTTTTACTGTCTCTGGATGGTTACACCACATGACATTTTTTTACTTTAAACCAGGGTTGTTATCGTACAAAAAAAAAAAACAAAACAACATTTTCATGAATTTAAATAAAATAAAATAAGATACTAATATTAGATAATAAAAAAAGAAAAATCTTGCCTTGACAACTAACTACAATAAAATAAAAAACACCCAACAACTATATATAGGTTTTGTATTTTTCATTTTCATTTCCTTTTTCCATGCAAAAGTATGTGAATATCAAGAAGCAATACAAACTCAGGCCAGAACTTGCACTAAAAATATTCAGCTGAAGAACTTCACACATTAGTCAAACCGTAAAACTGAAATTACTAAAACTGAAATAAAAATATATAATAACTAAATAAAAATATTTTTATTTAATAAAAGAAAAAATACTTTGAACTAAAACTTAATTTCAAATGAAAATAATATAAAAATATATTTTTTTTTATATTTTAATAACTGCTTTAAACCCCAGAAAAAAAAAGAAAGTCAAAATGACTTTGAACTCAGTTGTTGAAAACATGTTTATCATAGTAGAGGTTTATTCAAGTAATTGTTTTGTGTGAATTGCATTTGTAATGTATTTTTGAATCATTTATTAGACGTGGACAAAAAAATTAGCGTCAAGTAATTGATCCATTTGTTATTAAAACTGACTTGGCAACCTTTTTACCAGGCATTCGTCATTTATTTTTGCTATTTTTCAAATGCCTTTTATGTATAGATTTGATTGTTTTAGCCTTGTCCCAGACCCCAACTTTCAGTATTAAATTATGAAAAATCCATTATAAAAATACAAAATATTACATGTTTTAAATGATGATCATCTAAACTAAGGGAAACAAATGTAATATTTATTGTGTGAAAATTATTTCTATGTATTTTTTAAGAAGATACAACAGTTGTGGTGTCATTTCCACCACATTAAACAATTTTGTTATTTCAAAAGTTAGTGTACTTGTTAACTTACAGCAAAAGTGTCATTGAAAAGCATGCTTGAAATAAAATACGAGATGAGTGATGTTTGAAAAAAACAAAGAAAAATTAAGGTAAATATCACTTGCGAGCAGAGGTTTTTTTATTGCGTGTAATTTTCAATCAAGTTGGCAAATTGTGCAAAAAGTATGAAAATATTATTTAATTGTGTGTATTTAGGATACATAAAATGTTAGCTATGAAAAAAATTTAATTTTCACCACCGTCATTTCCACCACAAAATTCTACTTAAACACAAAACAAAATTTGAGATATGCTGGAAATGACACTGTGGTGGGAATTTTCATGAATTTCAGAAAAAATTACATCTATGTCCTATTGGAAATTGTTAGTAAACAAATAGAAAAAAAACATTGAGTGTGTGAAAAATGTTTTAATGAGACTTTTCTTTCTAGAAATCCATATATATATATATATATATATATATATATATATATATATATATATATATATATATATATATATTATATAATTATATCTCAATATTTCATGTATGTATGGTTTCAGGAGTTAACCACCTCTCAGAAGAGTGGAGGAAATGTTCTGCAGATGATGTACGAGAAGCCAGAGCGCTGGGCGTACACCTTCCAAAGTTACGCCTGCATGAGTCGTGTCCGCTCCCAGATAAAATCCACCAATGGGAAACTCAGAGAGGCGGAGAATCCAGTGCAGTTTTTTGAACGATCCGTGTACAGCGACAGGTGTGAGAATTAGACAGTAAAGCCAATTACACCTGGTATTAAAGGGATAGTTCACTCACTACTGATAATTCTGTCATCATTTCCTCACCCTTATGTTGTTGCAAACCTTTATGACTTTCTTCCGTGAAACACAAAAGGAACATCGTTTAGTTTGACAGAATGCTCATTGATGTTTTATTCGAGTACCTATTAAATTAATTCCTAGTGTGTGTGCCTCATATGATCGATGTTGCTGTAAGTTGATATCAGGCACACTGAAGAAGCTTTTTCAAATCTGCACACAACTGGTAAACTTAAAACACAGTGAGTAATTTACAGGTAAGTAGGCGGTTCCTCGCAGTTGCCAGGACACATTGGAATGTATAAGATGTTTATCCTACAAATGTGATGTGGTCACATGCATTTCTGACAACCTTTGAATGTTTTCAGTGATTGGATTAAGGTCATAGAGAAGGTAAATGAGAATGTGTGTGTGTGTTGCAGGTATATCTTTGCCTCTAACCTCTATGAGAGCGAGTGTGTGAATGACACAGAGTGGGCAATTTATCAGGACTGGCACAGCTGGCTCCATAAACAGTTTGGAAAGCACATTGAACTGGATGGCATCATTTATCTGCGGGCAAAACCAGAGGTGCTGATAATTCATTCATAATTTTAAGTTGTTAAACTTCAATCAAGCTACTCTTTTGAAAAATGTAGTTGGCTACACAACTAGCTATGATGCTACTAGCTAAATTTGATTTATATGGGAGCAATAACTTTTTAGGTATTTAACTATCTGATAACATAATTTCTAATTTCATCAGAGCAATATTTTTCTGACACAAAAACAATGAGAGTTTTTGAATTAATTAACAATCTCACTAGATACAGTTACATTAAATCCAACAAACTACAATACACCCTAATTTATATAACTGAGTTGAAACCATGCAAATAAACAGCAGGATTTCATGAAATATTTTGCTATTAACAAAGTAAAAGATAAAATGCTATGCAGGAAGGTTGAATCAGTGAATTGTTTGTTTAAATCAGTTCATTTACAGAGCTTGTTTGTTACTGCTTCAACTTAATCCAGCCTTAAAGTTGCCCGTGCAACACAATGTGACTTTAAAATGGCAATGTAGATATTTATGTAGATGTAGATATATGTAGTCGAAAATTCTGTCATCATTTACTCACCCTCATGTTGTTCCAAATCCCCCAAAAAAGATGCACTGAAAGTGAATTGTGACTGAGGCTAACATTGTCTTTTCCATGGATGAAAGTAAGTCATAAGGGTTAGGAACAACATGAGGGTGAGCAAATGATGACAGAATTTTCATTTTGGGGTAAAATATCCTATTACGTTAGTAGCATCGCTACTTTTAGTTAGTTACTCCCCAACACAGACACAAACACTTAAGTACTCAAAAAAAGATAAAACAATGAAAGTGTGTGAATTACACTGAGCCGGATGTTTTTCTCTATGTGGAAATCGCGGAAATCCAGTCATAAAATTTGACACATTTGGGATTAATTTAATGTATTAATGCTTTATGAAAACGTGTTATGTCTTAGTGTGATGATTGTACCGCAAAAGGCTGAGATTTAAATAAATATACAGTCTGAACGTGCTGCACGCTTCAAAGTGAATATGTGAAGCCGGCCACTCATACACTGATAGCACCTCATCATAAGCATCACATGCGCTCTGTGTTTGTAATCGATTACAGCCAGCAGTGCATGCATTAATCTTGAACCGCGCAGCACATGCAGACTATATACAGTATTTATATATTTAAATAAATATCGCAGCCTTTTGCGGTTTAATAAGCACATTTTAGCCATACAGTGGACTGTTTATCCGGAGGTGTGACTTTGTCGTCAAAAACATACAAACTCAAAATGCTTAATTCGCTTTCCACCAAAACAAAAGTTCAGTTTAACTAGACGTGTAAAATTGAAGAAATCGTGACAGAAATATATTACTCCTGTATAGCAAAATGTTATATTCAATGTAGTAATAAATAATAATAATAATAATAATAATAGTAATAATTCAGGGATGCAAACCACTCACCTTTCAGCTAAAGTCACCTTTTTGTAAGCTAATTTGCCCAAATTGTTTGGTAAATTGTTCAAAACTTTCTTATTAAAATCACTTGAAATGGTTACTTTAAGCTTAAACACGTTTTTCTTTTTTTTTCTTTTTCTTTTTCTTTTTTGGATTTTCTCCCCTTTTTCTCCCAATTTGGAATGCCCGATTTCCAATGCGCTTTTTTAAGTCCTCGTGGTCACGTAGTGATTCGCCTCAGTCCGGGTGACGGAGGATGAATCTCAATTGCCTCCACATCTGAGACCGTCAACCCGTGCATCTTATCACGTGGCTTGTTGAGCGCGTTGCCACAGAGACATAGCGCGTGTGGAGACTTCACGCCATCCACCGCGGCATCCACGCTCAACTCACCACGTGCCCCACCGAGAACGAACCACATTATAGTGACCACGAGGAGGTTACCCCATGTGACTCTACCCTCCCTAACAACTGGGCAAGTTTGGTTGCTTAGGAGACCTGGCTGGAGTCACTCAGCACGGCCTGGACTAGCGAACTCCAGGGGTGGTAGCCAGTGTCTTTTACCACTGAGCTACCCAGGCCACCCTAAGCTTAAACATTTTAAAAGCTTTAAATGCAACAAACAAATTAAATAAAAATATATATCTAGAACACCTACTATGACTTTCTCACTTTATTCTCATGATTTTGCATAATAATTAAATTATATTTAAGCAATATCTCACAGTTGTTGTACTTAATAAAAGTTTTCATCAATGATTTCATTTATACTGTGGTGCTCTGCTGTGCAACACTGTATTTGACTAAATTAATCATTTTAATATGGTGTTTTGGATATTATTTAATTAAAATTCTATGACTTTATTTTAATTAAATATTTTTTATGATAACATTTAAGTAAACTTTAAAACACAGAATTCAGAAAAAATAAAACAGAATTTGGAAAACAAATTTAAATGGATTTCATAGCGCCCTAATTACACTAGCTAGTCCACTGGACAACAGAATGAGCAAGTGGCAATTTTGTTATTTGTATTTCAGCGGTGTTTGGAGCGACTGCATTTGAGAGGAAGAGAAGAAGAACAGGGAATTCCACTGGAATATCTGGAGAAACTTCACTATAAACACGAGTGCTGGTTACAGCACAGGACTATGAGGTATCACACAGTCACAACAAACACATTAAAGAATCATATATATATATATATATATATATATATATACACTGTATATAAAAGTACAACTTTCTGGTCAACTGCACATCCAGGTTCAAACTGACATATTTGGTATTGCGAATTATATTTAATTCTTACATTATGTGCTCCTGTCCTCTAATATCACTCTGCGACCTCTACAAGTAATCCAATTTAAACTCAATTCACTATTTTATGTCCATTTATTTATTTATTTATTTGACAAATAGTTGTGTAATAAGCAGGATAATGAACAGTCCAACGGCCATTATCTCAAATTAAACCCCTTCAGGGTGGTACAAGATCATCCTGTCGTGGATTATTTTGCTATAAATGGGGCTGTTGGCTGTACATTATCCCATACATAGTGATGTAAAACTCGGTACCAAGTCTTCACTACAATAAAGTAAATGTAACAGCACCAGTCTATTAGTACTGGATGTACTGTTTAGTGTCTCAATATGTGTGGCGTATGACTAATAGGCAGTGCTGGTGGATTATTTGTGAATTGTAATCAGGTACTGATAAAAATTTACATGACAAAGAAATGCAATCAGTAACGTAATCTCATAGATTACATTTTTGAGGTAATCTAATCCAATTACTTTTGGATTACTTTCAACCTAATTCTATTTTATTTTATGTCACATGCATTTGAGTAGGATAATCATTTTAACATAAAAGTACTCAGAGGAAAACGTATTCCATTCTTCATTATTATCAAAAAGAGCTCCTTATGGCATTTTTAAAAAGTGCATGAAACATTACATGAATGAAATAATCCATCCATTGCCTATTCCACAACTGAGGTGCAAGATATCATCTTTTGAACAGCAAGAATATTCTATAAGAGCTCCACCGAGTAACACAAGGAACAATTGTGTCAAGTTTTATGTCAAGTGTCATGCAGTGGACTCCACTGCATCAGCAGCAACAGTAGAGCGATGGGCTTTGTTCCATATTGCTGCACATTTTGCAGCTGAACTATTGTGCACCCTGCGGGCAGGACCCTTAGAGACCTGAAATGAACCCTGATGGGTCAGTAATGAACCTGAAATCAACAGCAATGACATTGCTAGGTCAAAGCTAACAGCTCAAATCTCTGACACACTTACTTTGAACCCTTACTACTTAGTAATAGTCAATCACCTATTCCTTAGCTGAGGTGCATATCTTACTGTTGTAACGTAAAAGGAGCACATGCTCAAAATTTTCATCTGTGAGACTATTGCACTTCGGGGTAAGAATATGATGATATAAATGATCAATAACATTTGACTGCCATTGCCTTGTTAATATGTAATCATGTAATCTATAACAAAGTAACTGTAGTCTAATTATGAGTATTTTAAAATTGAATTTAATCCAATTACAAGTACTTGATTTTTGTAATCTGATTACGTAATTCAGATTACATGCAATCCATTACTTCCCAGCACTGCTAATAAGCAGCTGCTGTCTATTGCTTGCATGCATATTTGCACGTGTGTTTTGTGACAAGTGTTCGTGCCTCACAGTGAAGCGTCTGTACATGTGAACGGTCTAAAACACAACACTTCTTGGTAAAAATGTCAAGTCTTGTACAGTTATTAATGTAAACACAGTCAGTTTTATCATGTGAATGAAAACAGGGTGACCAAAAACTGGATATGTGTCCAAAAAACTTTACTTGAAAGCTGTGTCATTGTTTTTATTTTGTTGATATTTATATTAATATTAATATTAAGATTTTTGAAATAAAGGAGTGTGTTCAGTAGCATATTCATTTTTGCTGTGGTGTCAAATTGGTTAGACTAGAGAAGTGTTGGGAACCAAGAACCATATGATTTTAATGACTTTTGGTTTGGTTAACAGTTCCCAAACATACAATTTTCCTTCTATGAGGACGGAACACCGTGCTAAAATACTGACCGTGTTTCCTGCTGCACGGTTCAATGCAGCGCTGCCCCACTACTTTATCTACAGCGTGAGAAACACGTCCAGTGTTGCCCGATTCCTGAACAAAAGACTCGGATCTTTTGAATCTATAGCATGAAACACAGTGCATCCTACAGGCCTGAATTTAGACTATAAAGAATAAGTGATTCCATGGTACTTAACTGAACCCGTGTCTCTGAAACGCTAAATTAACATTTTACCACTAGCCTTTACAGTCACAAATAGTTGGTGAGAAAACATATACAGAAAACATACAGTACATGCTCTTATAACGTGTGTGTATTTCCACGTGTTTGCAGTATGGAGTTTGAGTATCTGAATGAAGTGCCGGTTCTTACTCTGGATGTCAATGATGATTTCAAAAACAACAACATTAAGTGTGCTGATATGATCGAGAAGGTATGACACACACAAACACTTCAGTCTATAATAAGACATGCAATCTAATTTTGTCATGTCGCAATGCGCCACTCGCTTCCAAGTGCAAACACACACTTTACATACTTTTTACTTACACACAATGCATCTTCTGCACTACACACACTTTACACATGCTGTATACAGTGGACTCATACTAAAGGAATCTAGATATCATCCAGAGTAAATTCAGTACAATATGTGGGATATAAGAACTGAATATGTTCATTAATGTTGATTTTGTTGGTTTTTGTCTTCTCAGGTAAAAGAATTTCTGAGCAATCTGGGATTGTGAAGAGAAATGGTGCTTATCCTTTGTTTTAAATACATTATTGCTTTATGTGTGTTTTTACTTCCTTGTGAATTCAATAATGACTAATGGTGATTGCTTATTTCTCTTTTAATGGATTAAACGCCCAAAAATCAAAATTGCCATCATTCACTTACCATCATGTTATTTCAAACTGATATGACTTTCCTCTGAGCATTACAAAAGGAAATGTGAGGCAAAATGTTAATCTCAGTGACCTTTTTTATTTATTATTATATGGAAATAATATGCAATGGAAGTAAATGGTGACTGAGGCTGTCAGTCCTTAATATGGCGCCTAACGTCTCCTTCCACAGGAAAAGGAAAGTCATACGAGTCTGAAACAACATGAGAAACAAAAAATGTTTCTTCATTCGCCCTGCTCGTCTTCTGACAAAGATGCTCAGGTGTGTTGTAATATTCCAGAACGCCCAGTTGGTGTTGTATCTCTACACCCCAGTGAAATTTACGAGTATGAGTAAATTTAGAAACAGTTAATAAGGAAATTATTATTCCTTGAATTTTGATAGTAATCATTTCTCACCATAAATTGTAAAGAACTGAGTCAATCTCAGTCATTGTTCAGGATTTTTGATTACACAACACCTCTTTCATAATAATTGTTGAATTGCGAAAGAAGTAAAACTTGTATTTGTTGGAACAACATTTAGGTAAATGTTGAATAAGTATACAATACCAAACTTTGCAAGTATCGAGAAAATGTTTACCTTTCAGGGTTTGTACTGTTATGGAAATCAAAGGATTGTTAAAATTCATGGAAATCTCTATCGTCAGTATAAATGTTTCTAGTTTTGTTTTACTCGGGAGCTCACAGAGCTCCTCAATTAAACTGCATTCTAGTAAAAGGGACAGGGGTTTTATTGTGTATTTTTGGAGATATTTCTACTCAAAGAAGTATAATTGTTTCATATATTATTTCCAAGGAATGGTAACCGACATAAAGGAGTAAATCAGCCCCAGCAAACTCTAGTAAATGTTTATATATATATATATATATATATACATATACTGGCGGCCAAAAGTCTAAAATAATGTACAGATTTTGCTGTTTCGGAAGGAAATGTGTACTTTAATTTACCAAAGTGGTATTCAACTGATCACAAAGTATACTCAGGACATTACTGATGTAAAAAACAGCACCATCACTATTTGAAAAAAGACATTTTTGATCATACACACACATATATATATATATATATTAGTAATCAGGAATGACTGAAAAAGTAAAAAAGATAATCATTGGTCAAAAAGGTGTGGATACACTGACTCTTAAACAATGTGTTTGCATAATATGTTGTGGCTGAAGATGCCTACAATTTCTAAATTACTTAAAAAGCAAGTAATTTCTGTTATTCTAAAATACAATTTTCTTGCAATGTGTTTATGTCACTGAATAACCAATAAACTTTCCAATTGTTCCAAAACCTAAACATCCATATATTTAATATTTTATTTTATTCTATTACTATTTACTTACTAAAAAGTCCATTTTCAGGGGATGTATAATCAACTCAGGAATTTTTCCAATTGCTAACCCAGTGCATTTAAAATGTTTGAACTATTATATTGCTCATATTCATATATATATATATATATATTAATTTATGTATTTATTTTATTATTTGTCATGCAACACAGCATAAAAGATAACCCTTAGTGTTGTTTTTATATTATATATTTAAAGGTATTTTCCCAGTTTAATACAGTTTAAGCTCAATCGACAGCTTAGGTAATCGACGGGCTTGGGTTAGCCTTGGCCCCCACAAATTATCCCCATTGTTTTAAAAGGATAGCCACACAGGGTTTACGCGTTGAGTCGACTTTCCCACGAAGTTGCAATATTCTATTTAACTTTACACAGTAAAGGCTAGAAAGTGATTTTATCACACTAAAATGTATACACTTATAATGTTTACGCCTTGTCGCTATACTTTTGAAACAATGTGTATTTTAAAGGAATATTACGGGTTCAGCTCAATCGATAGCGTTTGTGGCATAATATTGATTACCACAAAAATTTATTTATTTTTGGACTAGATTTTTTCTTAAAAAATAAAAAATAAAAATAAAAATCTTGGTTCCAGTGAGGCACTTACAATGGAAGTGAACGGGGGCCAATCCGTAAATGTTAAAATACTCACTTTTTAAGAAATATAACCACAAGATGTAAACAATATGTGTGTTAACACGATTTTAGGGTGATAAAATCGCTTACTACTTTTTCTGTGTAAAGATGCCATGACTTCGTTGCCATGACGATGTAATGTCAACAAACCCTAAAATGACGATTTAAACAATTTTACAGCTCAAATAATACACAAGTTTTAACAGAAGAATTAATGCAAGTGCTTTTATAAAATTATAAACCTCACATTTCTGCTTTTAAACCCTCCAAAAATTGGCCCCATTCACTTCCATTGTAAGTGCATCAGTGTAACTTCGTTTTTTTAAAATAAAAGGACGAATGAGTCGAAATTATTTTTTGTGGTAATCAACATTATGCCATAAATGCTGTCGATTGAGCTCAACTTGTATTGAACCCGGAATAATATTTTATTGTACTTAATTTGCTTTACTAAGTATATAATGAACTCTTTCTCAAACCCTAAACTTTACAATATAATATCAATAAGATTTTAATAAAATATTAACAATTTTATTCATGTAATTAACTTGTATAATTTTAGAGAGAAGGTATAAAAACAGCCCTGAATTGTTCCAGACTCGAAACAAGTGTATTTAATTGACTATATTACCGTCATATCTTTTTAATGTATTTTAAACGCTTACTAAAATTAAATATTTCTCGTGTGTGCTGTGTAAGGATGCAGCTATTCACTGTGGCATATGTGTGACCTCTCTTGTCTCTGCCTCCCACTGCTGGCGTCACGCTGGAGGAGGGCGAGATCTTTAAATATGAACAAACGAGGCTCACGAGCGCTGGATTTTACGCACAACGTGGAGACTTTTACAACTGGACGGCGAGAGTTTATGAGCCTGTTGCGTTATGACTGCTGGGGTGACTGAATGTGTCCTAGTCAGTTTAATGGCTCTGGTTCCAGATAAACAGAAAAAGTGAAGTCAAAGTCTCGCTGTGAGTGAATGTATCCTTGTTTTGACGCATCCAGAGAGGCTGGACTTGCGCGCGTTTTGAAAGTCTTTCCGAAGCCTGTACGCACTTAAACTGAGACACAAGGAGACATAAGACTTCTTGCAGAAGAGGACAGTGAAAATGAGCGACAAAAACAAGTGAGTACCTTTATTCGCCTCATATTTTGGAGTTAAATCGACCCTGCTTCTGCTCACAATAGTGAGTTGAGTGGAAAAATCCCTCCCATAATGAATCCGTCCTGCTTCTTCACCAAAAAGTAAAGGTGTAATTCTACTCTTCAGGACAGAGAAAGAGATCTGCGCGGTATGTCTGCGGTTAGGACTTCACATTTCAGTGACGGAAGTTATTATCTATTAAACATCGCAAATTCTGCATTTGCATGTGTTTGACAGCTCATAACAGCAATACAGCACCATAACTGTTAAACAGTTCAAGCATTTGCCATCCTCTACCAGTGTAATGGGTTTCCACGATAATACCATGTTTTTTGGGCATGTAACATGTATTCTTTGAAGTACCTTGGAGTAATATGTAAAGCCAGTGGCATATGAATATAATAATTATTATGCTATGGTAATACCAAGTTTTTTGGGCATGCACCTTGATAATACCATATTTGTTGGGCATGTACATTGATAATACCATGCTTTTTTGGGTATGCACCATGATAATATCATGTTTGGTGGGCATGTACTATGGTAATACCATGTTTTGAAGTATGTACCATGATAATACCATGGTTTTTGGTCATCTACCATGATAATACAATGCTTTTTTGGACATGTACCATGGTAATATCATGTTTTTTGCACATGTACCATGATAATACCATGTTTTTTGGGCATGTACCATGGTAATACCATGGTATTCTTTGAAGTACCTTGGAGTAATATGTAAAGCCAGTGGTATATGAATATAATAATTATTATACAATGGTAATACCAAGTTTTTTGGGCATGTACCATGATAATACCATGTTTTCTGGGCATGCACCATGAAAATACCAAGTGTTTTGGGCTTTATCATGATAATACCATGTATTTTGTGCATGTACCATGGTAATACCATGTTTCTGGGCATGCACCATGATAATACCATGTTTTTTGGGCATGTACCATGGTAATACCATGTTTCTGGGCATGTACCATGATAATACCATGTTTCTGGGCATGCACTATGATAATACTATGTTTTTTGGGCATGTACCATGGTAATACCATGGTATTCTTTGAAGTACCTTGTGGAGTAATATGTAAAGACAGTGGAATATGAATATAATAATTATTGTACAATAGTAATACCAAGTTTTTGGGCATGTACCATGATGATAGTACCATGTTTTGGGGCATGTACCATGATAATACCATGTTTTTTGGGCATGTATCATGATAATACAAAGTTTTTGTGGGCATGTGCCATGATAATACCATGTTTTTTGGGCATGCACCATGGTAATACTATGTTTTGTGGGCTTTATCGTGATAGTACCATGTTTTTTGGACATACTGTGCAGTCAGACCCCTTCATTTTTTTCACATTTTGTTATGTTGCAGCCTTATGCTAAAATGCTTTTAAAAAATAACATCAGTCTACACTCCATACCCCATAATGACAAAGCAAAATTCAGATTTTTGATAACTGCAAATTTATTAAAAATAAAAAACTGAATTATCACATTGACACTTAAAATTTAGCTCAGGTGCATCCAGTTTCTCTGGATCATCTTTGAGATGTTTCTACACTTTGTCCACCGGTGGCAAATTAAATTTATTGGACATGATTTGGAAAGTCACACACCTGTCTATATAAGGTCTCACAGCTGAAAATGCATATCAGAGCAAAAATCAAACCATGAGGTCAAAGGAACTTCCTGCAGAGCTCAGAGATAGGATTGTGTCGAGGAACAGATCTGGGGAAGGCTACAAAAATGTTTGGCTGCATTGAAGGTTCCCAAGAGCACAGAGGCCTCCATTATTCTTAAATGGAAGAAGTTTGAAACAACCAGGACTCTTCCTAGAGCTGGCCATCCGGCCAAACTGAGCAATCGGGGTGTGGGGGTGTTTTTCAGCAGCAAGGACTGGTGGACTGGTCAGGGTTGAAGGAAAGCTGAATGCAGCAAAATAAAGAGATATCCTTAAGGAAAACCTGGTCCAGAGCACTCAGGATCTCAGACTGGGCCTCAAGGTTCACCTTCTAACAGGACAATAACCCTAAGCACACAACCAAGACAACAGAAGAGTGGCTTAGGGACAACTCTGTGAATGTCCTTGAGAGGCCCAGCCTGAGCCGGGACTTAAACCCAATCGAACATCTCTGGAAAGACCTAAAAATGGCTGTCCACCGATGGTTCCCATCCACCCTGACAGAGCTTGAGAGGATCTGCAGAGAAGAATGGCAGAAAATCCCTGAATCCAGGTGTGCAAAGCTTGTCGTATCATACACTAAAAGACTCGGGGCTGTAATCGCTGCCAAAGGTGCTTCAACTAAGTAACTGAGTTAAGGGTCTGAATACTTATCAATTTCAGTTTTTTCTTTTTAATACATTTGTAAAGTTATCAAAAATCTGTTTTTTGCTTTCTCATTATGGGGTATGGAGTGTAGATTGATGTGAATTTTTTTTAAATTTTTTTTAATTTAAAGCATTTTAGCATAAAACTGCAGCATAACAAAATATGAAAAAACTAAGGGGTCTGAATACTTTCTGAATGCACTGTAACACACATGAACAGCTTCTCAGCTGGGCTCTCTCACCTGACTGCCACTGTCTCCTCTCCTTAAAAGCCCCATTCACTCCTCACTGAAACACAAGACAGGTGTTAAACACAGGTAGCAATCATTTTCCACTCATCTCCCCGATTCACTCTCCACAGCATGGCACTCGGCCATGCCCTCACCCACCGCCCGACTCGGGCCAGGGCATCGTCTGGTCTGCCACCGGTGGTCCTCTTTTGTCTGAGCGTCCTGCGTCACTCAATACAACAGATCATTTACAAAAGGAAAGTATTGATATGCGAGTACAACGTCTGGCTGGAGTCGTTGACTATCAATCGTTTTCACTTGATCAAAGGTGTATCTCAGGGTCTCGTCTCGCGTCTGCTCTAGAGGGAAATCCCCATCAGGGAAACCTCTAAGGGCTGGCGAAGCCAGGGCTTCGCCCTCCCTTGCGTCATCCTGACGCAGAACTGACACGGATGATATAGAGGCGCCCGGAACCCCCACGAGCCCGCGGAGCGGGGTGTGGGGGAATAAACCCCTCTCTCCGGGGAGCAGGGACGTGGACGGGGCGAGGTTGGGGAAGGGAAGAGACAGCAGGAGGAGAGAGAGAGAAAGCTTGGCCGTCTCCCGGACACGCCATCAAGTGGTCCTCAGGTCCAGATGTGGGGTGGTGGCACCAGACCCACTCCGCGGTCCTTTTGGGCAGCCGATCGACGAACTGTTCTGGCACCACCAAGTTGACGAGTCCCCTGGCATCGCAGTCCACCGCGACGCAACCCCATCCTGGAGCTGCTGAGCGAATACGAATGGGTAGCCGAATTCCCCGTAGGTTTCCCCATAGGTCAGCGCCCAAAAGCACTGCAGATGTTGCTTGGGGTTTCGACCAACCCGCTGTAGGATGGCCTTCTTCAGGTCCAGGTACTCCAGCAGGTTAGCCACCGGCAGTTGTTGAGCCGCAAGCTGTGTCTCCCGCAACAAAAGCGGCAGCAGGTGGACCGCCCACTGCCTAGGGCCAGCCTAACCCCGCAGCGGCCCGCTCGAGCAGCTCCACGATAGCTTCAGGGTCGTCCTGGGGACCCATTTTGGCCAGTGTGATTTGCAGTGGGGGTCCCGCGGCTGCCGGTCCTCTGCCTGGGTTTGCAGGAGCACCTCGAAACTTTGTTCCTGTTCCACTCGAAGCTTCAGGAGGGCCTGGTGCTGAGTCTTGATGACCTCCGCCAATGGTGAGGACTCCATGACGACTTATCTTCCTCAATCCTGGGTTTCGGCACCAGTGTAATAAGTTCAAAGGAATGAGGAAGCAGGAGACAGCGATTTCCACTCAGGAATGTCACTTTTTATTAAACAAAACCAAAAACTTGTTAGCTTAACAGCGCAATGGTGTAGCTTCAATTCAAACTCAAATAACTCAGGTAAGCACATGACATCGGCCAACACACACGAACAGCTTCTCAGCTGGGCTCTCTCTCCGACTGCCACTGTCTCCTCTCCTTAAAAGCCCCAATCGCTCCTCACTAAAACAGGTGTTAAGCACTAGTGGCAATCATTTTCCACTCATCTCCCTCGCTTTACTCTCCACAGCACGGTGCTCGGCCACACCCTCGCCTCCACAGTAACATGATAATACCATGTTTTTTGGGGGTATGTACCATGATAATACCATGTTTTTTTGGACATATACCATGGTAATACCATGGTAATCTTTGAAGTACGCTGGACTTCAATTTAAATACAGGTTTAAATGAATACAATAATTATTATACCATGGTAATACCAGGTTTTTTGGACATTTACCATAGTAATACAATGTTTTTAGGACATGTACCATGGTAGTACCATGGTTTTGGGTATCATCTCTGTAATTACAAACAACATGGTCAATCATTGGTCTAACTCATCGGTGGAAACCCTGCATATTGCCAAATCAAGAACAATATAGTCAAAATGTTTCTTTATTAAGATGGTCTTTTAAAGAACCAAAGAACCTTTATTTGTAAGAATGTACTGTAACAGAATGAAATATCTCAGGGGCTCAATAGGCAACACATGTGCGATGAGTTCATTCTCATGTTCCTGCCAAGCCACGCTGTTGTAAATCGCCCTCTTTACAGGTTCCCTGAAGCCGCGGCTTGAGCAGTCAAAGTAATCTTTTTCCAAGAAGCTCCTGTCAAAGCCAATTAGGTCTTTAGCGTCCAGGAGCAACGTGTGCTTCGCCTGGTGTTCCAGAAACAAATGGCTTGATATAACGCAAGCTGCAAAAGGGAGATTCAATCTCTTTTTAGTTCAGAGCAACTTGTGCTGTCATAGAAAGAACCAGCTGCCTTCAGGCATCCATTTTTTGGGTGGGTGGGGGTGGGGTTAAGAGGTGGGAATGTGAGTTGATAGATCACATCTTGACACTTGTGTGTCTTATTGCAGTGCAGAAGACATTGTGATTTTCAGCTTATATTTAGCACAAACTGTTTATTAAGTAAAATTTTAAGTACATTGATAGATTGCATATACAGTTATGGTACTTAGATATACCATTGCAATGAATGATGTATTATATACAGTACCATGATTTTTACATGGTACACTTCAAAGATACCATTGTACATGTCCAAAGACCATTGCGTTACATGGCACAGGTCCAAAAACATGGCAATACCATTGCACTTTGGTGTATGCCATGGTCTTAAAAGATTACCATTTTCACATACCATGATATTTATGTCGTACTTCATAGAATACTATGGTATTACCTTTCTTAAAAAGTGGTAGTACATTTCCAAAAAGCATAGTATTGCCATGGTACTGGACGAATACCATATTTATATACTCCATGGTATTTACATGGTACTACAGTGTACTTTAGGGAATACCATGGTACACAAAAATCATATTATCATGGTATCATGGCAAAAAAAAAAAAACATGGTACATTTTCAAGTGAAATTCGAAAACATTTGAATCAGACTTTTTTTTAAATCTAAAGCAGTGAAACAGATCAACCACACAATGAAGAATTAAAAAAAGCCAGAATTTCTTGAGCATCTCTCATTTTTCCTCATTCCTAACCTGTACTCACGCAGGCTTATCTACCTGTGCAGACGACAGGATTGCATAAGTGATATTTGTCTGATTAAGGGAAAATGCACAGTCATTTAAGAATGTCCTGTGTGTTTGTGGATTAAATGTTGACTCTGCCCTCAAATAACCTCTTCTTGTCTCCTTATATCTCTGTTTTTTTCCTTGAGAGTATAAGGTTGGTCATCTCGCTGGCCTGTACATGAGGGATTGAAGTGGCCATAAGGCTGCTGGGTTACTATAGACGGATTTGTGTTTCAGAAAGTTAACATTGATTTGATCTATGTGAACTTGAAGTGTGAATTCTAGAGTTATTGGCGTAGACTTGCTGGGTTAACACTCCTGCAATGAAAACTTAATTATCTAAAGGTAACATAGAATCAAAATGCACCTTAAATAGGGTCTTTAAATAGGGTTTTGCATGATTCATCAGTGCATATACAGTATTTCTAAAGTGTGAAAAGGTTGTCTGTGCAAAAAAACAACAACAAAAAACTTGCTTTGCATGTGAATGACTTCCCTTTTCAGAAAGGGAAGCTATTTACATAGGCATTGAGCTTGGAGTTTGGAATAGGGATGGATAAAAATATAGATTTTTTTTTCCGATTATTCGAGATTTTCGTTTGAATAATCCCACTATCGATTCTTAAAATCCCAAGATTGATCTTTTACTTTAAAGTTTACTTCAGTTTTAATGTGTTTTTTAGTATATCTGTTACGTTAATACCATTTGAATATCCTGGGCCCTGTTGTATTTTTTTTATTTTTTTTATTCGTAATGCACCATGTGAGAAGGTCCCCTGTATCTCTTATCTTATCTGCTTGGTGGTAACCATAGCAGTTTCAGTTAGGATCTCATTCGGAACAAAAGCTATTACAGAATAACATTTCCTATATGCATTATCTTATCTTAACTGCAGATAGGAAAAGAGTATTACAGAAGCATCTTAACTTGCCAGAAATCTTAAAGAAGTGTCCTAACTTTAGGATAACCCCACTGGCATCCTACACTCCTACATACACAAAAAATAACTTTCACTATCATCAGTTTCACTCAATCGTCCCATGTTCATATTACTGAAAAATTCACGTAACCAATGGAACTTGTGTCTTGTCAGGTTTACTTATTCCATTTGCATTGGGATAACATTATTTATTTATTTATTTTGGTTAACTGAAACTGGCAGAGGATTTCAAGTTCCCTGCATGCTTTGCATGGGACGCGAATACATTTTAAAATTAAGTCTTAATTTATGTGTCTTTTTTGCAAGATGAATATAAAGGGGGAGACTGGAGTTACCATCATGGTGAAGAGTGGAGCTAGAGCTTAGGTTGAGGACCAATACATTTTGAGTATTATATATATTTCTTTATCCATTGAGCAATTTCTGTGCTAGCCTCAGCATTGTGCCAGTATTGCTTCCCACCAGCATGCATTTAGCATGCTAACATTTCCTGTCACTAGCTGGCATATCACTAAAAGAGTTTCATTTTAGTTATTTTGACATAAGTATTTAAGTTGAAGTGACATGGTCATTTTAATTTAAAGGGGTCATGACATACTCTTTTTTTTTTTTTTTTTTTTTTACTAATTTTATCATCTTCCCTGAGGTCTACTGATAATTCACACCAAAACAGTCATTTATCAGAATGTTGATAATTATTGCGCCCTGTTTTTGGCCTAAGCACTTCCTTAAAACTTCAACGTAAACACCAGCTGTTGTGATTGGATAACATCATGCAGCCCCTCAAATACAACCATATTTCAAACTCAATCGGAGGAGAATGAACAAGCACCACAGCATTATAAAACTACATTTCAGGATTTACACATAACGCACAAAATGCTGCACAATGAAGACGCACACACATACAGTATCATCGTGCACTGAAGCTGAGAACACATCAAAACAAAGACATCCATCTAGTGCATGTTTACATACACCAACAATTAAAAATAGCGCAGATGTTCGAAAGAACAGTTTGTTGAGCAGTTTGTGCTCAAAAGAGCAAGAAGCAGCAGCTGAATGAAAGAGAATGGCGTCTTCTCTTCAGAGTTGTAACTTCACACTGCGCCTTTTAAACATACATTTACATTTGGTTTCCAATGGCAAATGAGATTTCATCAATCATTTTTATCTACTTACTTCACAACAGCTGTTTGCTTGGTAACAGACATAAGAGTTGACAATTCATCCTGAAGACCTTTATTAGCTGGTTCAAGTGAATAGGAAAGTGTAGCTCTCCATATATGGAATATACCTAAATGAATCTGAATTGAATCAAATCGTATTGAAATCGGAATCAAATCAAATTGGGAAATCTGTATCGATAGCCACCCCTAGTTTGGAAGTTTTTGCATTGGGATCTGTGCTAGATAATCAAAGTGTTGTATAGGAAGAGTTTCTTCATTTGTCATTTCTGTCAGAAGCAGTTGGAAGATACAGCATAAGCATCAGCTTTTATACCAGAAAGTTTCTTACTATAGAATACTGTTGAAAAGGTTTCTTTGATTGGCCAAGCTTGGTGTAATAATCATTTGTTTATATGCTGTGTTGTGTAAGGTGTTAAAGGAAGGAGATTTATTCCTAGTGATCCGTGCATCATGATCCCAACCGTCAGCATGCAACCACATGAGAGAGAGAGAGAGAGAGGAAGGAAGGGATGTAAACTGAATGGAGGAACAGAAAAAAGAAAAAATTATAGGAAGAGAAAACAAATTGAGGTATAGAAAGACAGCAGAGAGAAAATGTGCTGTGGAAAACAAAGAGCGCCTTGTACAAATGAAAAAAAAACAAAACAACTGAAGGACTGACAGGAGGTGCAGAAAAGAGATAAAATGTGGGATGGGGGAAATGGATGAAGATGAAAGGAGAAAATAGTTTAGAGACAGACAAGGAGAATGAGGAACCAGAAGAGAATGTAGTGTGGTTTTCGAGCAGGTACAGATAGTAAGGCAGCTGTCCCATCCTAAACTATTTGGTTGTGGCCAAACCTAAATGAGACCCAAACACCCATCACAACCCCTTAAAATACTGTCACCAGACCAGAACCTGTGCGTTTCTGTAAATTTTCTGCATTCTTGTCCTTGGCATGCTGCTATTTTTAAAAATGTTCTTGAAAGGTATATTTATAGTCTTCTAGGAATCTAGAATCGTCTTCTGAACCGTAAAGTCTGTCACTGTAATTCACTTTTCCCACTTATTTCAGGAGCTCCTCACTGGATTGCGAGAAATGTTTAAATACCCCGTCGAAAAGACCACCAAAATAAATTATATATATATATAGATAGATAGATAGATAGATAGATAGATATAATAAAGTTCTTAAATACATAATAAGAAGTTTGTAAGAAGATATCTATCCATAAACAGTTTAAGAAAAGATTTAGGAATATTTTGTATTCCCGAAAACACTTCTTAAAAAGACAGTTCACCCAAAAATGAAAATTCTCTCAACATTTACTCACCCTCATACCATTCCAGATTTGTATGACTTTCTTTTTTTTTTGTTGAACACAAATAAAGATTTTTAGAAGAAAATCTCCACTCTGTAGGTCCAATGGTGGTCAGAACTTTGAAGGTCCAAAAAGCGTATAAAGGCAGCATAAAAGTAATCCATATGACTCCAGTGGTTAAATCAATATCTTCAAAAGTAATATGATAGGTGTGGGTGAGAAACAGATCAATATTTACATCCTTTTTTACTATAAATCTCCACTTTCACTTTCACATTCTTCTTCTTTTGTTTTTGACCATTCGCATTCTTCATGCATATTGCCACCCACTGGGCAGGGAGCAGAATTTGTAGTAAAAAAGGACTTAAATATTTTTCTGTTTCTCACGCACACATGTTATATCACTTAAGAAGACATGGATTAGTTTTATTCTGCCTTTATTTGCTTTTTGGACCACGATTTACTTGCATTGTATGAACCTACAGAGCTGAGATATTCTTCTAAAAATCTTCTTTTGTGTTCTGTGGAAGAAAGAAAGTCATACACACCTGGGATGGCACGATAAGATAATTAACATTTTTGGGTGAATTATTCCTTTCTTAAGTTAAAAGTAGTAATAGTAGTTAATAATAATTTTTATTCTTAAGAATGTTTTGTGAATCCAGCCTCAGCTCTGGCCTCCATGACTGAACCCCATTTTACAGACTTTGAGGATGTGTTTCTGCCTTATTTAGCAAATGGGTAGGCAAAAATAATATTTGCTGTGGTCTCCCATTCACAGCTATATCAGTTAAACTTGCTATCATTTTCTTCTGCATTCCAAACCCGGATATGTGAAAAGGGTCCATTGTCATGTTGGTCCAGGCTAGTTTATGCTGGTTAGTTCTGGTCTGGTTCTGACCTAGATGGTGGACCAACTAGCCAACCTGCAGTTGTTGAAGCTAGATGACAGGTATGGTCTGCCTGGTTAAGGAAGTTTTGCAGCCTGATGGGGACACCAGCACACCAGCTTCTCATCCTACATTTACATTTTTTCATTTGGCAGACGCTTTTTTCCAAAGCAACTTACAAAAGAGGAATAATACATCATAAGCGATTCATCTTAAGGAGACAGCAGTACGAAAAGTGCTTCATTACATAGGTTCACTAGCATCAGAATAATAGTATCCAAGACAGATAAGAGTGCAACGAGAATATCTCTAATATTGTTTCTTTATTTATTTATGAGTGAATGGTTGTGCTCATAGAAAAGATGTGTTTTAGCCGATTTTTGAAGACAGAGAGTGAGTCTGCTTCACGGATGGAGTTGGGAAGTTCATTACACCAATGAGGTACAGTGAAACCAAAAGTCCGGGAAAGTGCCTCTTTGTGTTGGTACAACAAGGCGCCGCTCATTAGCCGACCACAGGCTTCTGGTGGGACTGTAGCTCTGCAGAAATGATTTTAGCAATGGCGTAGATTTGGTTTGAACATTGAGAGGGACCAAATGGGGGGAGGGGGTCATAATGTTTCATTACAACACATTACACAATGCATAATGACACTTCAAATCAATGCACAGATAAATTAAAAAAAGTATATTCAATGTAGGGATGGCATGTGTGAGTTTTTGACGGTTAGATTACTGTCTGAGCAAAAATCACGGTTAACCGGTTTTACAATTATATGCACATTTTCTTATTATGCAATAGCACTGATGCAAAAAAAATGCATATCATATAACAATTGTCTAAACGTCTAAGTGGACGTATTTCTGGGGGATATGTGGATGCTAAGGGAAGCCCTATAATAAGAAAAATGATAAATACACACACACACACAAAAGGAGGTAATAAGAGACGCTCCAATCTAGGGCATGACACCGTTTATGTGCATCCCGAGCTCAGTGATGTGCTTAAGTGTAAACAGAGTGCTTCAAAAGTGTGTAAATGTACGATTATTGTGGGTGCGCAACATGTAGTTCACGGCATTAAACAGTTTTTTCTTCTACATCAGTTTATTAAAGCAATCCGTTGTTCTGTCAGACACCCCATCATTAAGAATCGGCAACAGACTCTAAATACTGTCCACAACACCACACAAATAAACCTTTGGACTAAGAATAATAACGGGAATGTTACTTAGAGCAGGCAATTTAAGATCCGATCATGACTAAAATGGACATTTATTGTTGAATGCGGTGAATTTGTACCGAAGCAATGCTTTAAATAATGAGGACGATTTAAGACGCAACTTTTCAAAGTTTACTTGCTGATAGCATGCAAATGAACCACACGCTGTCAGCACGCTTTAAGCATTTCAAAAAGTGGCATCTTTAATTCATCACTTTAAAATCACCACAGCTAAAAATATTAAACTTTCTAGTTTGATGTTTGACGACTACTGGAGCACCCTGTCTCATTTGTAGAATGTGTCTTTCTAGGACATCTGTCTATTTGTTTTACATCCGTCGTCTTCAGTCAGTCATTTAAATGCTGCCAAACAGCCAATTTAAGTCACTTTTTTGATGGATATGAATTTGGTAGATCGAATCCTGTTATATTTTGGAATTCGTGTGTTTAAGCTTCAGTTTCACGTGAATTGAAAGTTCACATTCTGTTCGCGACACCTGGCCATTAAAGCACCACGTGCCACCGTCCGTAATCATAGCAACAGCTCAGTACCCACACAGAGTCTTCCCATTTAGGCTTACAAAATCTTACAAAAAACTCTTTTATATTATATATTATACATTTATACATTATATATAATATTTTTGCCATGTATACATAAAGCATTTCATGGATTTTAACGGTGGATTCTAAATTATTATGGTTAAATTAACTGTGATATTTTTAATCACGGTTAATAGTAAAACTTTATAATCCCATCATCCCTAATTCAATGCATACTCTTAAATATTTATACACTGTATCATATCAAACATTCAGAAAAAGAATTAGAATTCTAATGTTTTAGAAAAAATGCACCCTTTCAGAAAATTACAATTCTTACCTGCGCATCTGAAATATCTGTCTGCTTTCCTCACCATGATAAACAACTGATCATTTCTATGGACACCTTTAACATCTTCACTGACTCCACATATGACTTATGTGATATATTTCATGTTTTCTAAATTCATCCTAAAGTTTTGTGTGGGTTACAGACCTACAGACCAAAATTGCACCAATGTCTTGTGAGTTTTATTCCTGCAGGGGGCGCTTGACGCTTGAAAACCGAATCCTCCATTCATCCACATTTAAATCTGAGAACACTTTATGTTTGGAGACATTTTACACTGGTTAGTTATTTTTATTTATGAGAATCCACCTCAGCATTATATATAAAAGTATTTTTAAAAATCCTCATCCAGTAATAATAAATGACTGTTTATGTCATTTATGTTCATGCATCCTGGCCAGCACTGAGAAAAGTAACAGGGACCATGTGACACCACCGTCTAGTTGGGCGATACCAACTCATACAATGGAGGGGAGACTTCAGTTTTTTGTCTCAATATGACAGACTCACAGCCATGCAATTGCAAGTTATTGATAAAAACATATAAATAAGGGGGACAAATCACTCCCTTCACAGCATTGGGGGGGATGTGTGCCCCCCGTCTCTGCCAATTCTATGGCAGTGGATTTTAGGTACGCTGGAGCAGACCCAGTGACTGTTTTGTATGCCAGCATCAGAGCCTTGAATTTGATACGTGCATCAACCTGCAGCCAGTGAAGAGAGACAAGGAGTGGTGTAACATGCGCTCTCTTTGGTTCATTGAAGACCAGACATGCTGCTGCATTCTGGATCATTTGCAGGGGTCTAATTGCGCATGCAAGGAGGCCTGCAATGAGAGCATTACAGTAGTCCGGTCTAGTTATGACAAATTACTGAACAAGAAGTTGTTGGCATAATTCATGAAAACAACCACTTTTTAACTTAAGAATACACATTTTGTATGAAATTTGTTTTGCATTGCCCAAATTTTTTTAATCAGACCCAGCAGATAGAGCACACACAATATGAAGTGTACATGGAACAGCGTTCGCAATCTATTTTACCTCCATAATCTGCTGTATTTCCAAGTTAAACAGGACTTTGTCGACCGGGATGTGATTGGAGTGTGAAAAGTGAATGTTCAGTACCAAGAGGGGAGAGGTTAAAAAATAAGAGGTTTTGTTGATGTCAGCAGAAAAGGAAAGTTGTTTTAGAGGCGGAGCAGGTTAGTATATTTTGATAAGTGCTGTCAGTCGATGAAAATATTTAATCGCAATTAATCACATGATTTAGAAAGTGCTCAAATTTGACTCTATATATACTTATTTTCTGGTCAAAATGCATTTAGTTCCTTCTTCAAAAAGAAAAGAAAACGATATGTAGCAGTAATGTCTTATTAACATTTTCCAAACAAAGGATTCCACAGTATAAAGATAGAAATGCACTAAAATTGCACCAATTCAAGTAACAATAAACGTTTCCCAAAGTCTAAATGGGAGGTTGACTAATAGAAATTTCTAGTCACTGTAATTTGCATTTTCATTGCAGTGGGCATTAAATCTTAATCCCTCATCCTCCACAATATTAATAGTGGCTATTCACATTGCTACAGTAATCAAGAAGCCGCATTAACATGACTTGCCGCTTTGAACTCCACATGAAAAGAGCTTGAAGAGAATGTCTTGTTATGCTTATTGAACTGGCACTTTTCAAACAACCTCACACAGAGCTTAATAAAATGTCAGTTTAATGTAAAAAGTGGTAAATGCATTAATCGCGATTAAGAAAAATGAATGCGTTAACCATAAATTTATTGCATGCGTTAATGCATTAATTTCGACAGCTCTGATTTTGATGAAATATTCCGATAGGGCTAGCTGTCCCATCTTAGCGGGGATGAACTGTATTTTGCCTGTGTTTAGGTGAAAAAATGCTCATGTCCCCTCCCCTTTGCCTGTCGGATGGCGAAATGTATACATATTGAAGGCTTCGTGTCCTGTATTGAATCGAGAAAGATATAGCTGCAGGTAGAGCTCCAAAAAGGGGTAGGAGTTCCAAACTGCCCCTAACCCTTTCCCAAACTCTAACCGTGAGTGCATGACATGCCCCCTTTTGGAGAAACCCTGCTCCCTTCTGGTGTAACCCCACCCTCTTTTGGAGATCTCCGGCCTGCAGCTATACCTACTTGATTTAATCTGCAAAATGCTTAAGGGGGGTCAGTGAGCGCTCAAAATGCTCAAGCGCCCCAGCAGTCGATTGGCGAAAAGTTGGCAACCGTGGATTACAAAGACAAGCATTTTTATTTCTTTGAAATGTCATGAAACGTGTATTAAGAAAGTAAATAGGGTCAATTTTGATTTCATGTTTACTTCAGCACATCAGTAACTTTAGCAGATCTAATAAGATCAATGTTACAATGTCAACAATGTACCAGTCCACCCTTGTTTGACTTATTAAAGATGATATTGCTTTTAGTTTTGATGATATTGTTCAGGTCTGGCTGCAGAAAGACAAAGTCCATGTTTCAAAGACTCAGGTGCTGCTCAGGAATTTGGTTTTATCCTTCCATTCTGTCTTTTATTACTGTCTGTGTTCCAGCTCCACTGTTAGTCCTGTCAGTTGGAAAGATTAAGTGGATCTAGCTGCTCGGGATTTAAACAAATCTACACCATTCGCTATGACTGCTACACCATCTGCTACTCCAAATGCCTCCAACAGACGTTGCACTAAATGCTAGCTTAACACACCGGCTAAACTAACTGTAAGAACTGATATGGACAATCAGTGGCTGCTTGGAAGGGTGTAGGGTTCTTCCTAATAAGTGCGAGTTCATGTTTACTGCTAGCTAGCTGATAGTCACTCCCTAATGTTAGCCCAAAAGGTAAATGCACTATGACCTGGGCTATGTTTGGAATTGAATACTAGCTCACTCCAAAACTGTGCAGTATACTTCTTATTAAAAATAGTATGTGAACTATTTTTGTTGCAAACAGTGGTATGCTAAACTGTCGTCACGTGACCTCACTACGAGAAATCATCATGTGACATATAATTCAGAGAGTGGATTCCAGTTATGATGAATTTTGTGAACAACTGTACGAACCTTTGGCAGTCTCATCAAATAATGAGCTGAGAAGGAGATAAATTGTTAAAATATGTTGTTGATATGCAGTGCTGAGTAGATTACTTCTGAATTCTAATCTGAGTTATATTTAAAAAGGTACTTAAAATGTTTTTACTCTTGCAATTTTGGCATTATAAATGGCATCCTTGTGTGTGGTAACAGATCAGACAAGTAATATTTGTGCATCGACATCACAAAAAAACAAAAGGCGCATTTATGTACATTTTTGAATCCGAGTGCAAATGCAGTTCGCGAAACTATAGTTAACTTTACCGCACAATATTATCCAGAACTGCTGAAATTGTTTCATGTTAATTCGTTACACTGGATATGGATCAAGTTGAGCGCATACAGTTGTAGGATACGTATACGCACAGTAGGCCTTTTTTCCTGTTTTTACTACATATTTTTTTGCACATGGTATTTCAGTGCAAAAACCTGCATCTTATTCACTCACCACCCACAATCAGAGTGCAGCAAGGAGATGATACTTCTCAAGTATCCAATAAAGCCACTTCCCCACCTTAGGTGTCAGATTCCAAATAACCTTTGACCCCAGAAAACACTCACGTCTTACAGGGTCTGCAGCTGTCAGGCCAACACCTTGTTTCCTGATTGATCACTTCTATGAAACCTGACAGTTTCTGAGGTCACATGTGATATTGACAGAAGAAAATGTTCCTAGGCGCTATCAGTGTAAATGCCGGTATTTTTCCTTACTTGTTGGTTTGCGATTGTGTCTTCCGTCCTACCTTTGAATAGTAAAACAGTCAAGGACTGCTAGGAACTGGGATGTCAGTGAGTTAGTAATTACACACCTTTATTGCTCGTATTTACTTTAGCAACATGACATTCCTTTACCTGGGACTTGTGATTTTCCATATCATAAAACATTATAAACGAATCCTTGCTTGTTTTCGAGTGTATTCTAAACGATCAGTTGATTATACAGTTCGGTTTATAAGTCTGAGACTTTCTTATTTAATAGCAAATCTTTTAATTTCAAATGATATTATCAGCATAACAATTTAAGAGAAAAGTAAAATGTTGACATTTTTTAGAATTTCTTAGCATGTATTGTTCCTAAGAGTATATTGTAATAATGTAAAAAAATATACATATATTTTTATGTCAGTTTATTGTCATTACTGTAATGTATACAGACATTTTGTAATGATTCTCATTACTGCAATAATTATTTAATGTACGTAGTACTGTAAAAAATGATGATAATGTAATGTTTTTTATTTAAATCTGCAGTACAACAAATATAAGTATAAATATTTTACAATTTAAATAATACATCTTTTTTTCTGTAATTATAGTAATAAGAACAGGCATATTTTGCAATATGGTAATGAGAATTGGCTAGAAAATGTGCTTAATTGTCATGAATTGTCATAATGTGACAATGCAACAATGTTAAATATAATGGTAACACTTTCTATGAAGCCCATATTTATAAGGCATTGTAAAGACATTACAAATGCATTATACTGCATTCATAATGTCTCATAATACACATTATAATAAGTTATAACTTCTCATAAATAATTATAACTACAGTTATAATACATTATAAGACTTCCCCTATTCATAGTAATACTTTTGATTATAAAACAAGCAACATCCAATTTTAACGCAGCAGAAGTTAATAAAGTTAATCGTATAAGTGCTGTATAGTGTAAACGGTCAAAAGGCCTAAGACGTGATCATATTATAAGTGGTCCTGGCCTGCTTTAAGTAAAGTGACAAAAGCAATATCTTCTTATAAACAGCCATAACATAAACTTGTAACATACATACATTACAAGTCAAACTTACATAATGGAAGTTATTTTTAAAATAAGCATTCAAATAAGATGCACAAACATTTTTATTTTATTTTTAATTTCTTTTTACTTTCTCCCCAATTTGGAATGCCCAATTCCCAATGCGCTCTAAGTCCTCGTGGTGGCGTAGTGACTCAATCCGGGTGGCGGAGGACGAATCTCAGTTGCCTCCGTGTCTGAGACCGTCAGTCTGCGCATCTTATCACGTGGCTTGTTGAGCGCGTTACCGTGGAGACATAGCGCATGTGGATGCTTCACGCTATTCTCCGCAGCATCCATGCACAACTCACCATACTCCCCACTGAGAACGAACCACATTATAGTGACCACGAGGAGGTTACCCCATGTGACTCTACCCTCCCTAGCAACCGGGCCAATTTGGTTGCTTAGGATACCTGACTGGAGTCACTCAGCACACCCTGGATTCGAACTCGCGACTCCAGAGGTGGTAGTGAGCGTCTTTACTCGCTGAGCTACCCAGGCCCTCAGTTTCACAAATATTAAAGTTTATTGAATAGAGTCCAGTATAGAGTCAGTTTGATTTTTTGTATTCTTGGGTGTGTTTACACCCAATAATATTGGCTACCTGTGTGATCAAGATTACATATTTAGAGTTTCTGATATATTTTAACCTTGTAGCTTTACAAGTATTTTTCGTAATATTTCAAAATTTACATTGAATGTGTGTTATTTTGTAATCTGTGCATGTGTAATGTATATAACTTACAGCATTATTTGTCATTTTACTTAAAGCATACCTATAGGTATGCTTCAAGTAAAATGACAAATAATGATGTAAGTTATATACACACATATATATATATATATAAAAATTACATTATAACTTCTGCAGATAAAATTAAACATTGCTTGTGCTATATTGCATTATACCCTAAGGTATATCTGTGAATAGGTTATTATTATAATGTATTATAATTGTGCTTATGAGGAGTTTTATATTGTTTCCAATATAATTTCTTATTTTTTCCTTTTCCTTTTTTGGTGCAAATTTAACCCACACATGGTCTTGAGAGGTTTTGTGAGATTCACCCTTTTATCTCTCAACATACAGTATATTATCATTACATAATGAGCATCTGTTAATTACATCTCAATCTTTATTTCCTGTTTGTATTCCATTAGGGATAAATACACTTTTTTTGCTGCTTCAATATTATATATACATGTGCCACTCCAGCTTTATTGGGGTGTTTTAAGAATTATAATAAACTGAGAGATTATAGCGTATCTGGCCAGAGTGTAACATTAATCACAGAAGAAAACACAACACGCATGCAACCGGGTTACACAACCACCTGGCCTTTGCTTCTTATTTTAAAGAACAGAGGAAATTAGATCTATTCTACGTATTCCACTCTTCCACATAAGTGGGAATGGATTAAGTACACGTAAATGAAAAGATTGTGTAATGTAGTGGTGTAGAGAAATGGATATACGTGTTAGAGGGAGAAAGAATAGAGTAAAATATAGAATATATAAGCCTACTTATAAAGAATGCTGCTGTCATTAGACAGAGTTAAATAAATATTTACTATTAGGGTTGGGAGGGTTACTTTTGAAATGTATTCCACTACAGATTACAGAATACATGTTGTAAAATGTCATTTGTAATGTATTTCGTTAGATTACTCAAGGTCAGTAACGTATTCTAAATACTTTGGATTACTTCTTCAGCACTGGTAGATTTGTTCACTTGTTTTGACTATAAAAACTCTTCCAGTACAGTAAGACAAAATACACAAGAAAAACCTAAATATCTTATGCAGTGTTGTTTCTAAAACAAGATAAATCAAACTGATCTTGTTTTAAGGATATTTAGATATTTTTACAGGAAAACAATACAAAAAGTATCATCAAGAATAAGGTTTTTGCCCTAATATCAAAGGTTTTACTAGAGAAACAAAATAAGATCTAACATGGGTTTTCTTGATAAAAAAAAAAAAAAAAGGCCTGGCAACAGGTGCATTTAAAATGGCTAGAAATAGCATTTTATCTTAGCATAAAGCTAAATGATCACATGACAATTTACACAAGGTTTATTTCTTTTTCTTCTGCTCCAAACTTACTTCAAACTTACTTCTCTGTCTGCTCGTATGAATGTAACACATCATAAGAAAGTGTTTCACTGCTGTTCAAATGCACTTTGGATTGCATCATTTATATGCATAAATGTTTTCCATCTGAAAGGACTAAATATTAAATGAAACAAATGACAATAAAATGCAAAGTAATCTCTTCAGTAATCAAAATACTTTTTGAATGTAACTGTATTCTAAATACCAATGACTAAATTGTAACTGTAGTGGAATACAGTCACTAATATGTAGTATTTTAAATATGTAATCCTGTTACATGTATTCCGTTACTCCCCAAACTTGTTTACTATACACTATAAAAATTGTCAATCCACTAAAATGAAAAATTATGTTTAATATACTGCCTTACATTGTTTTACACCAACTTAAAAAGTGATGCCATAGTTACAACCTGCAGTATTAAAGGAATATTTTGGGTTCAGTACAAGTTAAGCTCAATTGACAGCATTTGTCATAATGTTGATTACCAAAAAAATTATTTTGACTCGTCCCTCCTTTTCTTTAAAAGAAAAATAAGAAGCAAAAATCGAGGTTACAGTGAGGCACTTACAATATAATAGTATAAAATCACTTACATTAATTCTTCTGCTAAATCTCATGTATTATTTGAGCTGTAAAGTTGTTTAAATCATCATGTTTACAGTCATTTTATGGTTGTAGGGTTTGTTTACATTACATCGTTATGCAGTGTTATGCAAAGTTGTAAAATTGGCTATAACTTTACACAGAGAAGGTTAATAAGTGATTTTATCACACTACAATCATGTTAACACACATTGTTTACATCTTGTGGCTATACCTTTGAAACAGTGAGTATTTTAACGTTTACGGATTGGCCCCATTCACTTCCATTGTAAGTGCCTCAGTGGAACCAAGAGTTTTGCTTTTTTTAAAGAAAAGGAGGGGCAAAATTAATTTTTGTGGTAATTAATATTGAGTCGATTGAGTTTAACTTGTATTGAACCAGGAATATTCCTTTAAGTTAATTTTGAATATTATTACCAATTCAGAAAATCGAGTTTTAATGAGAAAAACTAAGGTAGAAATAACAGAAATGTATTTTCTGTAATCCTCAGAGACCTATTGTTGCAGAATTGCAATGTATGTTTAAAGCAATTCAGTAACACCTAAGATGAGCGAATGGTGTCTGAAATATGATGACCAAAATCTAGAAATCTAGATTACCATTTTGCCTGTTATATTACTATATTATACTGTTTACACATGATTTTAAATTAAATCAGGTAGCATCACATTTTAATGTACAGAAAAGATGGATTACTGTTTAGTACCGGTTCCAATTATTAATAATAATAAGAAAAGTTCTCTGATACTGTATATTGTGCAATATACTATATATAGCCTATATGAAATACAATATACTATCCCTAATATACATAGAAGTGCAAATTTAGAGTCATCCCTGTGTCAGATTTGGATCCATGCAAAAATGATGCAACTAATCAGAATCTACAACTTTCTATGCAAGCACATAAGAGCGCATTGTTTATATCCGATTCTCAGTACAAGACATGTGATGACTTGACTTAAAACCAGTTGCTGACTAGTTCAGCTTTGTATGTCTGATAAACAACAAGAAGGTAAAAGAGAAAGCTTACAAAACAGGTGCTTTTTTAGAAGAAACACTGTTCTGAGAAATCTTACACAGCTACAAATCATGCAGTAAACGTAGGCGAGATCACACGTTTACTTGCAAGTCTGGTAGATTTTGGTTCAAACTTTGTACTTTTTCTTTTCTCAGAATGGAGGATGAAGCTGTGGTGGACAGGGGAGCATCTTACATCAAAAATGTGTGTGAAGAGGAGGTTGAAGGTACGAAACATGCACACACATGCACACTTAAATATATAGAATTTGACATATGATCTGAAGTGTCACAGTATCTTTCGTGGAATTCTAAGACTCTTTAGTGGATTAAGTTTCACGGTCACTTTCACTCTTCCTTCCTGTCTGTCTCTCTCTATCTGATGGCCAGCTGTTTTGTTTTTGTATTGATTCAGTGGTAGTCATTTCTGCTTAAGGGGAAGAGAGGATTATATGTGGTGCAGATGTAACAAACCAGAGCTTTGCACGTGAAGATGTTTGCTGTTTTAATCCAGACACATACACACACAGAATCTGCTTACAAACTTGGGAGGGCATTCACTGATCAAGCGTGTCGTATTGCAACACTTAAAAAGTGCTGGCATATTGCTGTGCTATGTGTACTTAAAAAAAGTAATTGTCAGTTTTTTGCAAACAAGCCTCCTTTCTATGCATATGAGGCCACTTTTACACTAATTTGTTTTTTTAAGTTTCCTAACGTCAACATTTTCCAAAGGTTGCGCAGATAGGGAGCATTTTTGAAATGCTTTGTTTTCAGTCGAGAAAAAAACCCAGTTCCAGTGGGGATGAGAGATGTAAACGTAGAGTAATCAATGGGTTTTAAAACCAAAAAAATCAAAAGATTAGTGTGGACGTGGCCTGAGGCTCATTTTAGAATATATCGGATTCGCAAACATCAGCGCTATTTGCCTAGAGCGCAATTAACACGGCACTATTACCAGGGGTGCAACTACACATTTGTTGAGGGGTATGCAACATAAATGTTGGCACCCCACCAAATACACACAATACAACACAGATAAAAAGCTAAAAACCCATAGGCAAACTACATGGCCTTTGGAGCCCTTTTAACTTTATATTAAATAGTCATGTGAAGGTGACACAAAATTTGACACCTAAAACGGAACCATTAATTACTCATCACTTTTCAAACTGCGTCAAAATGTAACAATATTACAATTCCGAACACACACACAAAAAAAAAAATACAAAAATTAAATAATAATAATAATAATAATAATAAATATTTTTTTTTAAATAAAGTATTCAATAAAAAAGTTACAACTTAATGTGATGCCAATTATTTTGAACTTTTATATTTAGAATTTTTTATACGAACAGTCATGTACATAGCAATAACTCATTTATTATTTAAAACAAATTCTTCATTTTATTTGATCTGCATCTTTATTTTTCATCCAAACAAAAAAAGAAAGAAAATATTGAAGAGGCTCAATTGTTCAACATGATTGATTCTCACATTTCACACATTTCTTTGCCAATTTTTTTTGGGGGGGATCTAATCAGTAATTAATCCAGGTGTTGTTTAATAATTCCTGAGGTAATTTACTCCACATCCAGTGGTTTCTCACATTGTGTTTGAGACAACAACAGGCGAAGGTAGGAAAGCACAACTAACATCACTTATGGTTAGTAAGATGAGCCCAAGTATAGGTTGGACATGGCGGAGGGTCAATTAACAACTTTTTTGAATGTAAACAACTGGATGCCCATTCCCAGCATACAGTGACTTTTTGCATAACCGTGACAGAAAAGATACTCGGAAATGAACGGATATTTATATTAGCTGGCCATCTATATCTATCAACAATGTTAAATGTTGGTTAACTTCAAGCCTTTCTTCAAGATTTTCAATGATAAAGTGATAAGTTAAGCCTACCAATCTCTTTGTCCACTTGGGCATTGTTTTCTTTTTAATGCACTGTTTTTCATTTTCCATTTTCCATCTTCCTTTTTCTGTTCTGTGCCCCAGGCCAGAATGCATTCCCCCTCATGTGACAGTTAGAGTAACATTGTGTAACAATTCATACGATGGGCAAGGAGGAGACGGGAACCGGCTTGACAAAGCATGTAGACATTTATTGTTGCACTTTTCAGTCGCACATAATAACACACTGCTTGACACTAACACATCAACAAACACACAGCTTCAGGCGTCTCTCTCTCCCCGTCTGTCTCCTCTCCTTAAATTCTCTCACCGCCCCTCACTGGAACACGAGACCGGTGTGGCACACAGTTGGAACTCATTCACCACTTGTCTTCCCCACCTCGCTCTGCCCAGACGCCGCTCGGTCCCGCCTTGCTCGTCACATACCCCATCGCCAAACTCAGGCAGGGGAATTCTCCGGGCTGTGACCTACTCTCCCCTCCCCCACCCCCCATTTCTAAGGAGGGAGCATTAGCACGTGGGATGGGCTCGCCGGCCCCGGACACGCTGTCGACTGGTCCTCAGCCACTCCTCTGCCCCCTGGCGGACAACAGCCGCTCCTCCCCTGGCAGACGGCAGCGGTTCCTCCGACTCCCAGCGGCTGGCAGCCTGCAGCGACTCCTCCATCCCCTGGTGGATGGCAGCGGTGAGGACTCCACAGCAGCGCATCCCTCCTCCTTCCCGGGTTTTGGCACCAATGTAACGGGGTTCACAGGATGGGCAAGGAGGAGCCGGGCACCGGCAGAACAGTCAACAGAATTTTAATGACATAACTTAACTTAAACAAACATAAACACACAGAGACACACACAGCGGCCGTATGTGTCTCTCTCTCTCTCTCGAACTGGCGTCTCCGGCTCATCTTTATTCCCCCCTCCCGGCTGATTAGGACAATTCAGCGCTGAGTGTGCGTCCTCACGGCCCACCCACGCCCTCCTCCTTGTCACAGGTGATAAAAAAAAATTCTATATAGTAGTGTAATGTAACTAAAATAATTGTGACTACACTGGTCTGCCTGTTACATGTTTAAAATTGTTTATAAGTGGTTAGGTTTCAGGGTGGGGTTGGGTAAAGGGATCTAAAATATTGATATGATAGTATAATGTAACTAAACGAATGTATCATTAAGTAAAATAAAATATTGCGATTAAACACACACGATAATATCCTTGTGATGTAATCATCCGAACTGAGGTGAGAACGGAATGACTATGTTGCTACAATGACGCCTCCATAATGAGAGACTGCCCTGAAATAAACAACACCATCAGTGGGTGCAGTTCATTCTTAGTGAATCCTCCCTCAGTTGTGGAATTCATAAAGTGTTACAAGTTCAGATGAGTAAAACTTAATCAAAGGCAGGACACACATACACAGATTCTCAAACATGACTATTTCACACACTTTTGCACTTTCTATACTTGTTTCTATTTCATCCTTCCCCTGAACTTTGGACTTTCACATGACTGTCTCAATCAAACCCACCCACTCACTCACACACTCTGTCAGATAAGATTTGATGGATGTATTTGTTTAAAGACAAACCTGACATGAATAAAGTTGAGGATTGTGAAAAAGATGCGTGATGGACGCATGACTGGATTGATGATTTTCTTGAATGACAAATAGTTTTATTGCACTGTGTGCGTGTGTGTGTGTTTTAGGTTACAAACTGGTAATTACAAGGGTTTTATGCTATAAATGTGGTTTATGAGGACATTTCTAGTGTCCCCATAATAGTACTAAACAATGTCTTTTTTTTGAAAATGTAAAAATGCAGAAAGTTTTTTGTGAGGGTTAGGTTTAGGGGTAGGGTTAGGGTTAGGGGTTAGAATCTATATTTCGTACAGTATAAAAATCATTATGTCTATGGAGAGTCCTAATAAGAATAGCCGCACCAACATGTGTGTGTGTTTGTGTTCAACTGTGCTATTTGTATCCACTTCCTGGAGATGTTGTGCCATTTACTGTCTGATCAGTTTTATGGAAAAAAATTGGCCATTTATCTATAACCGAGGGGTCAGATCTTTCCTTCATATAATAATTATTTAATAATATATAGGCTAATATTACATCTTATGTCTTTCTCTATTCTTAAATATTGAATTTAAAATGCATTTCACTCACATTTATCACACATACACGTGCACACACCTTAGAAAGAGAATCACTATGTGTTATATAATCCTGTCAAATCCTCCTAGAGAGCTCATAAACACCAATAATAAAAATGCATGTTATAACTTATGATGCTTGTATCACTGGACAGTAGTCCTTCAAATTCAGGGAGCTTTTTGGCTATCGTCAAACATTGGATCAATTCTATCCCCCTGAGACCCGAGCGTGACTGCTGTTTGCATTTTCCATTTCCCTTTTCGATTTGTAACTAGTAGCACCTAAGGAACATGCAAAAAATAAAATAAAAAATAAAAATAATAATAATCCATGTCCAGATATGTGGACAATGGAACTAAGTTGTGAATCTTTAAATAATATCAAACTATAGAAAGATTTTTTTTATTTTTATCAAATTGTTTTTTTATGTTTCCAGGAGTGTTGATTATTTTTTGAGATGTTACAGACATTGCATAAGAAATTAGCAGAATTAATTCTGATTCAAAATAATGGCCAGCATCATCCAATCACTGCCATCCATGTTAAAATAAAATGATACATTATAAATTCTGAATCTATGTACATGTTTAGTGGTCCAAATATCATCTGCAGCCCGAAACTGAACTTTTGTTTGAATTTTAGGAGTGAATGGAGTTAACTGCATAGAAAGCTACAGGATGATCCCTTTCCCCCTATTTAGTGAATGACTTAACCTCCAGTGTGCTGTCTGTCTGCACTGGTCTCAGAACAGTTTGAAATAAACCTTATTTTCATCCTAACTCCATATAAAACGTCTAAAAGCAAACATTTTCAGCTTTTGAATGCATCCATTGATTCTCAGTATGATAATGCACAGTAAATATAGGATTTCTAAGGAAAAAATGCACTTAAGTACACATTAGTGTTCATTGTGTTTAGCAGCGTGGCGTTTCATGATAAATGGCTCAAATTTAAAAAATGTCATATCGGATGAAGCTAGAGACTCAAACAGGTTCCAATGTAAAAACGTAATTAGGTTTCTGACCAGATGTAACTTTGTTGGCATTTCGTCCGCTGTGATCGGCACCATGTTGTTTTGTCACATGACGCCGTCCGTCAAATTTTAACCCTTTACTGACAGCACAGAGTCTTCTGAACTGAGAGTAGTCGGTTTAAATGAATTTAAATTATGCATTGCGTATAGCGAAGCCAAAATACAACATCCACGCATGTGTACGCATGGGTCCTTCAAAATTAAGGGTTTGCCTTTATAACATGTGATATGTTTATATGTGCGTATATGCTCACATGTATGTGTGTATTTGTGTGGATAATTGGTACTTTGTGAAACATTGTAATCTTACCATGTTTTTTTCATTGTTTGTGTGTGTGCAGGTCATCACACGGTCTACATTGGAGTTCACGTGCCTAAGAGTTACCGTCGCCGGCGACAGCACAGACGACGAACCAGTCACAAAGAGAAGCGAGAACGTGTGACGGAAAATGTGAGCGACAAATCAGATGCTGAGAATGCAGATGACTCTGCCTCCAGCATTCTCAAACCACTCAGTAAGTGACACGCCCCTTTATGAAAAATTGCAGGTTTAAAACATACAGGTTTGGAACAACATGCGGGTGAGTAAATAATGACAAGCAGAAAATCCGGACCAGTTGCTTTTGAAATAATAAAATTTTCACAAGATATTCTTCGATGATATGTCAGTAAGGCTTTACAGAGGAATCCAGGGAGTGGATGAATGTACAGAATTATTCAGTCAAGATACAGAGTGATAACTGAATACTTACAGCCTAAGTTAAAGGTCTTTGTCTTTCTTTGTGTTAATCTGTGCTAATCAGTGAGATGAAAAGGTAAATCATCAAGCTAAACAAGTGCACAGTCACCTTTATCCGCACTTATCCTCTGTGAACCCTCTCTGCGTCTCTCTGTTGAATTTTGGACATTAAACAAACAGTGTGAAACAGCACAGACTTCACATATTAGTCATTAGATTCAGTTCCCCTGTTGAAATTAATTTCTCGCACAATATCTGACTTTGTATGGCCTAGATTTGTGGCTGGATTTAGCTGGTATTCTCAGTCATAACATGTTTAGTATTAGTGGTCAGCTGATCGTAATAATGCTTTGTTTATATGCTATTATTGTGTATGTAATAGGTAATTTTAGCCACTTGTGGCAAGAGGCGTGAACTGTTAGTCCAGGTTTAGAGGCAAAGAGCCAGGTACAGTTTAGGCCACAGGGATGATCTTTACTGCTCTGTTCAGTACACTGTGGCCTTGTTTACTCCTGAGGGTCTGTTTCAGGCTACTTGGGCAGAAGACAATAGCCAAGCTTTGGATAGTTTAGCAAAGTTTAGTGTGCACCAAACATGCTGAATTGCATGGAAAGAGGGACACATTGTATGTTGAAAAGTTTTTTTGTATCAAAGAAGCTTTAGTATGTTCTTGAATGGAATCATGCTAACCCATGTGTTCTGTTTACAAACTAGCAACCTCAAAATTAGCCGATGCTAATGTTCTACGCCATAGTTTCTGAAATCAGAATTACCAATGATTTATTTAGCATCTAGCAGAGCCCAAGTGATATTTTGGTCTAAAATAATTACGTTTTATTAAATGGATAGTTCCCCAGCTCACAAATGAACCCTGTTTGACAGACTTTTTACAGACTGTGATGACGTTTTTAGCAGCGTAGCTATCTAGCTGGCTAACTTTTTACATAATTATATTTTTTTTTATATATATAAATCAACAAAACTAGACTAATTAAGATTGTAGAGACAAATTTTGATGTTGGCTTGACAAAGCCTTGTCTGAAAGTGCAAATTAATTGTAAAAGTTTGAAGGTATTACACCGTCTACACCAGACGCGACGTGACGTAACACAACAGCGTGAGGCTGTCTACACTGAAAGTGTTGAAGTGAACATTCTAAATGATGTGCAGACAGCACGGACCAATCAGCTGTGAGCTTGAGTAATAAAGTTGCTTTAGTAGATCTACAGTGCGTCAGTAATAGAATGGACAATTCCAGTGTAGACAGTGACATTGATAAGAATAGGAAAGATATGCTTTTGACGTGGTGCACCGCTAAAGTCTGGTGTAAACATGGTATTACAGGTCCATTAGGAGTTTGAATTCACGAACATTCCATCAATGTAAGTGTATAGGATTTTTTGTATTTTGATCGTTTGCTGTGCGAACACCTGAAGTCCGATCAGATAGAAAAGTCATAGCATAAAAATACAGAACAGCCTTAAGGTCTGTGCAAAGTTTGGTGGATGTAGCTTAAAAGCGAGAAGGAGTTATAACATGAAGAATCTAATTTTCCTTGATCTTTTGACATATAAGAGGTCATTGTACTATAAAAACATACTGTTAGTTTCAGAACTCAAAACTTCCTCCGCACTGTGATGTCACACTGTGGTAGACATTTGCATCTGACTGCCTCCACAACAACACATCAACACCTACTTTACCTTATCACTTCCGTATCCTGCCCAGTAGATGGCAAGTAGAGAAAGCAGGTCAGTCAAGAGAACAGAGCCAATCATAATAGTGGGCGGTTACCGTCAAGTCTTAAAGGAGAATCAGCACCAAAACTGAGTGTTTATTTTTTTATTTATTTCTCCCCAATTTGGAATGCCCAATTCCCACTACTTAGTAGGTCCTTGTGGTGGCGCGGTTACTCACCTCAATCCGGGTGGCGGAGGACAAGTCTCAGTTGCCTCCGCTTCTGAGACAGTCAATCCGCGCATCTTATCATGTGGCTCATTGTGCATGACACCGCGGAGACTCACAGCATGTGGAAGCTCATGCTATTCTCCGTAATCCACACACAATTTTCCATGCGCCCCATTGAGAGTGAAAACCACTGATCGCGACCACGAGGAGGTTACTCCATGTGTCTCCACCCTCCCTAGCAACCAGGCCAATTTGGTTGCTTAGTAGACCTGGCTGGAGTCGCTCAGCACGCCCTGGAATCAAACTCGTGACACCAGGGGTGGTAGTCAGCATCAATACTCGCTGAGCTACCCAGACCAACAGCGAGAAGTTACTCTCGACATTTCTTTTTTGAAATCTTGGTTTGGGAATTTTGGAAAAACCTTAAACCATGTCTGTAGAATAACAGTATGTTGGCTTTGTCAAGCCATTATAACATTATTCTTTGTGTTATATTGTCCTGGGATTAATAATAAAAATAAAAAAACTAGCCAGCGCTGTTGTGATGGGGTTTCTAATACAGCTGCTGAGGGAGTGACAGTAGATTTGGCAAATGTGATTGACAAAAATTATATTTGCTGAGGTCTCCCATTTGCTGCTTCAGAAGTTTACCTTGCTATAGTTTACTTCCGTATTCCAAACTAGGAATTGTTAAAAAGGGGTCATTTACACACACACATGGCCACACATCACTTGAATTCTATTGAAATTGAAAATTAATTCAAAATGTGGGGTCAAAACTTGCCCTCTTAATAAAAAAAGGACTTAAATATTGATCTGTTTCTCACCCACACCTATCATATCGCTTCTGAAGACATGGATTTAACCACTAGAGTCTTATGAATTACTTTTATGCTGCCTTTATGTGCTTTTTGAGCTTCAAATTTTTGGACCCTGTTGACTTATTGGATTGTATGGACTTTTCCTTTTTGGGTGAACTATCCCTTTAAGATGTATGACAAATTAATTTGAAAAAGATACTGGAAAACACTTCTGTAATTAATGAATGAATTGGCAGGTCCTTGCCTGTTTTTTTCCTTGACCTGAGGCAAAATTTTAAAGAAACATGCAGATTGGCACAGATGCGTTCAAACACATAAATGACATTCCCTGATATAGACACACATGCACTTTTAGGTTCTGATGCAGTTTTGCTACCACAATGATGCAGTGCACACTGATACAGATTTTGATTTTTAATTACAGTGACCAGTTACTCGCTCCGTTTTGAAATACAAACAGATTTCCTCAACAGTCAGTCTTTACAAGAAGATAACTTGGTATTTTTGGACCTGTTTCCCAGACAGAGGTTTGATTATTCCAGAGGTTAATTCTTAAATTGTCCAGTTTCATTTGAGAGTAAGCCCTACCCATATAGAACATGTATGTGCATACACCCATGAAAGGTGTGGTGCTGCTTATTACAACATTACAGGTACAAGAAACACTGACAGACTTTAAAGAAAAAAAATGTCCTTGTGCTGTTTCCTCTGTTATTTCTTCCTCATGTCTTTGCTTTGCATTGGATGACTTCCCTGTGAATGTGCTTCACATATAACACACATAATCAGTTCTGGCTCAGTCACCTTTTGCAAAGGCTATCCTGCAACTATCTATTTCTGTTCTCCAGGAAATATACTATCACTTCCTGAGCAGTGGTTGGCTACTCACTCAAATCTACAAGAAGTTTCTTTCATTGTAATGTTACATAAAACTGATGTTGGCTAATGATTCCAATTACAGTCCCATCTACAGCAAACAAAGTACTATTGTCCTGTTGTCTGTTACTGGTTGTGTATTTGAGGAGTTTATGTCCATGGACTTTTTTTAAGTCAACATTAAGACCTTTGGTTTAAATGTTTGTGGGTGTTCAACTTTGGGCACTTCTAACACTGTGGAGTACTAGGAAGTCAAGTCTCGTTAATGCATTTTTCACACCCTCACTATTATTTAAAATAATTTGTCTGCTAATAATGCTCAAGGGTAAATGTACATGCATCACAGGAGATTTATGTCATTTCTATTATTTTATACTGAACATCAAAATTCAATTCCAAGTCATTTCCAGCACATCTCAAATTTTATATTGTGTTTAATAGAATTTTGTGATGGAAATGACACTAATGGAAATGACATTATATATAGTATAAAAATGACAGACAATTTCATTGCTAACATTTTATGTATAATAAATACACACAATTAAATAATATTTTCACACTTTTTGCGTAACTTGGCACAATTACAGATTGATTGGAAACTGCGCCCAATGAAAATACTGTGCTCACAAGTGATATTTGCCTTGATTTTTCTTTATTTTCTTCAAAAATCACTTGTCTCATATGACATTTCAAGCATGCTCCTTACAGACACATTTGTCGACATTTTTAGGGGAAAAAATTGTTTGGTGTGGTGGAAATGACACCACAACTGTGGGAGAGTTGTACATTTTTGAAAAATTGATAGGAATCATTTTCACACAATAAATATAATTAAAAAAAAGTTTATTTCACTCTTTGATTAGATTATCATAGTTTTTAATTTTTCATAGTTTTAATGGATTTTCATAGTTTAATATTGAAAGTCTGGTTCTGGGACAAGACTACAACATAAAAATTTATACATAAAAGACATATGAAAAGTACCTAAGAAAAGAAAAGAAGGGGTGGGTCACATTTATTTTTTGTGGTAATCAATATTATGCTACAAATGCTGTAGATTGGGCTTAACTATTGAACCCGGAATATTCCTTTAATGATGGAGTATTGCATGTCACCGCAGGACATGTCAACTTTCCAAAAGTATTTCACGTCAACTACCCATATGCTAACATAGGACCTGGTTCTATAGTTAAAAAACTCTAGATATTATATCTATGTAGAAACGATTAGACTACATTCACCTTTAGATTTGGAATCTGTTGTTTATTTTGATTGGATAGTAGTTCATAGCTTTTCTCACTCCTGATTGGTTGTTTTCTTGTCAGTTTCTCCGGCAGCAGAGCGGATTCGCTTTATGTTGGGGGAGGATGACAGTGGCCCGCCTCCACCACAGCTCTTCACTGAACTCGATGAACTTCTTGCCGTTGACGGTCATGAGATGGAGTGGAAGGAAACCGCCAGGTAACGCATAATCACCTAAACAAAAAGTTATTTGCAAAGAACATTTACAGTATGCCAGAAACATATTCTAAGCAAGTATGTGAATTAAAAATATTAAAATTTTATACATTGTTGTGTTCTGAAATGTGTTTTAGAATGCAGTTTATACCTCTTTTTAACTTCTCATGTTCATAAATTAAGCTAGTTATAATTACCACACTCTAACCCTGCACTTTACTGACCTTTTCACATTTTTAGACATGAACAAAAACATTATTTTGTTTCTTAATGAGGCATTTTGACTTTTAGGGACGTCCCCTAAAGTTATTTTTTTCAGATTTAGCTTATTCAGCAGATTATTTATTTTGTCCCCAGACTCAAATCTAGGTCAAAAATATTTAAATAGGGAGACCTCTCTTATACACTAAAACAACAGAAGTATTCAACACTCGCGTCATTTACCAGGTGCTCTCAACTTTAGCGTGGCACTTGACTGTTCTTAGGATTTCACACATTCCTGAGTGTGTGTATAGCTCACGTATGCTATTAGATAAGTGTTTTCACTCCAGAAAGGTCAAGCCGAAGCAATGCAGAAAATAACTGTGGAACCACAAAAATAAAATGTATCTGAAGTATACATCTAGACTAAAGGAGAGATACGCACAGTTTGTTACTTAAAGGGATAGTTCACCCAAAAATTAAAATTATGTTATCATTTAATTGCCTTCATATCGTTCCAAACCCGCATGTTGAACAAAAAAGGAGAATTTTTGAAGAATCTTTACGTATCTCTTTTCCATACAATGACCGTTCCTGTCAAGCTTTTAAAAAGGACAAAAAAAGCAGCATAAAAGTATCACAAAAGTAGCCGGTTTGACTTGCGCTATATTTCAAGTCTTCTGAAGACAGAATTGATGTATTAATTTGAGACCTTCGACGATGAGGAAGATATTCACTGCGTAGCGACTTTGCGTTAGAGGTCTGCACAGGCCTTTAAATGAAACCCAAACCCAACACGTACCCGAGACTGTGAGCTGACCATACCTGTCCCGAACAGTACAGTCAGATTTTATGCCTGAACCTGACCCGAACCCAAAACCTCTCACTCTCTTAATATTTTCTTCTCAAAGCAAGTACTGTTGCAATAGGCTGTATTTTATGTTAGCATTGTAGGCAACATTTGTTACAGTATTGTATCAGTAAACACAGTTTTAACAAGGCACGGTGTCCCCTTAAAACACTACACCATACCGTTTATCAAGCGCTGAAACTTTGTTTGGTTCAGAACAATCTGGAATAATGTGTAACAATGTAACAGTCACATAAAGTACTCTTTGCAGCCTGATCTTGTTCAGAACGTTGAATCTTTGTGTCACCTGCACTAAAATCAAGCTAGATGCAGCGCAATGAATAAAACAGAACACGTGTTCCGATATGAGTTTTTTAAAATTTAAGTTCTTTTAAACTTGACACAATGTTTAAAAAATGTGCCAGTCCTGCGTGAAACGCTGAAGAAACAGCAAGGCAAGGTGCAACAGTTAAAGACGTCTGTCAAGCGTATATTTACTTATAGGAAAAGTAAACATGTTTACATGTTTAGAGCAGAAGCAAGCATTAACACATTGAATGTGAATGGCCCCTAACTCAACCGTTTGCACGTATCTGTGAGAGAGCGCGTACGTAAAACAAGTTTGGTAGGCCTGTTTATTTTTCATTAAATACAAAACTGACCCAAACCTGAAGTCATACTTAAAAAACTGACCCGAACCCGGCCAGAAACCTGGCAGTTGCAGACATCTACTTTGCGTTTGACACAAAGCCATCATATGGCTTCAGAAGACTTGGAATATTGCGCACAAGTTGTATAGACTACTTATATGATGAATAAAAAAAATTTCACAGCACCTGTTCAATGTAAAATGTTGTATGAAAAATACATTAACTGCATTTAAGGAACATTCCGGGTTCAATAATAAGTTAAGCTCAAGCATCAGCATTTGGGACGTAATGTTGATTACTATGAAAAATTATTTTGACAAGTCCCTCATTTATTTAAAAAAAATGCTGTTACAGTGAGGGACTTACAATGGAAGTGATTGGAGCCAGTCTCTTAACACTAACATACACACCATTTCAAAAGTATAGCGACAAGATTAAAGTACACATAGAATTTTCATTTTTGAGTGAACTATCCTTAAAGTATGAACACTGTGATATAAGACACAGCTATATTGTGAAACTCAAGCAAGCAGAATGACATAGCAGACAGCAAGAGAGAAAGAGTGAACAAGGAAAGACATGTTAGTGAAAAGACAAAGCAGCTTTCATCTGCTCCAAGTAGATTTTATTTCCTGTGTGTATTTAGTGACTGACGAGCTACAGCTCTCTTCCTGAAGTGGACATATCAATTGTCCAACTCACACACACACACACACACATGTTGGTGCGGCTACCCTTATGAGGACTCGCTATCCCCTAACCCTAAACCTAACCCCCACAGAAAAACGTTCTGCATTTTTACATTTTCAAAAAAACATAGTTTAGTATGTTTTTTAAGCGATTTGAATTATGGGGACACTAGAAATGTCCTCATAAACCACATTTATAGCATAATGCCCTTGTAATGACCAGTCTGTAACCTAAAACATTTTTCTCCCACCCAAACCCGCCCACACACACACACACACAGAGCGAGACACACACATATACATTTATTGTTTATATGACCTTTATAGTTTTGAAAGTGAGCTAATGATATTTTCGAACCCTTAACAGAATTTTTCCATTTTCATCAAGACATCATTTAGTATGTTTATGAAGCTTTTTCATTACTCTTTCTTTAATCGGATTTGTATATTCAAGATTTGCATGTTAAATAGAATTTTTACTATATGGATCAGGTTGACATGAATTTATTTGCTAACAAAGGGCCCATTCAGATGCACATGTGTGTGTGAGACAGAGTTCCCAGAGTTCTCTTGGGTCTCTGGGTTCACCTGCATCTCAGGTGACATATTTGAGTATGTATCACTTTTGTCTCGGATCTCAAACCCACGCTTGGCTAAACTCAGCTCAACAGCTTTTCTAAGCAAGATTACAAACATCTAAGGATATCTGTGTGTCCATGCAGAGGCTAGGTATCATTCAAGCGGGCATGTGTAAGCCGATAACAGGGCCAGCAGAGCTTTAAGAAGATTTACTGAATGATTTTAATTCTTGTTTTACATTAAAAAGCTTTTATTTAAAAGGCATAAATTTACAAAGAAGGACTGTGGAGTTACATTGGTACAGTGAAGATATCAGATGGTAATACCATGGTACTTTGATATACACCGTATTAAATTATTATTATACTCATAAACCAGGGTATTTACATGGTACTACAAGGTTCGTCAAAGAAAAACAAAATATTACCATGGTAAATGCCCCAAAAAATTATATTACCATAGTATCATGTCCTACAAAACATGGTATTACCATAGGACATGTCCAAAAACAGGGTATTACCATGGTACATGTCCACAACATGGTATTACCATGGTACCATGTCTAAAAAAAATGGTATTACCATTTTACATGTCCAAAAATGTGGTATTACCAAAGTACATGTCCAAAAACATTGTATTACCATAGCATGTGTCCAAAAACATGGTATTACCATGGTACCATGTCCACAAATGTGGTATTACCATTGTACATGTCCAAAACTATGGTATTACCATGGTACCATGTCCAACAAAACATGGTATTACCATGGTACATGTCCAAAAATATGATGTTAACATAGTACATGTCCAAAACATGGTATTACAAAAGTAAATGTCCAAAACATGGTATTACCATAGTACATGTAAATAAACATGGTACCATGTCCAACAAAACATAGTATTATCATGGTACATGTCCAAAAACACGATATTACCATAGTGGAATGTCCAAAACTATGGTTCCATGTCCAACAAAACATGGTATTATCATGGTACCATGTCCAAAAATGTGGTATTACCATTGAATATTTCCAAAACTATGGTATTACCATGGTACCATGTCCAACAAAATATGGTATTACCATGGTACATGTCCAAAAACATGATGTTAACATAGTACATGTCCAAAACATGGTATTACCATGGTACCATGTCCAACAAAACATGGTATTATCATGGTACATGTCCAAAAATATGGTATTACCATAGTACATGTCCAAAAACATGGTATTACCATAGTACATGTCCAAAAACTTGGTATTACCATGGTACCATGTCCAACAAAACATGGTATTATCATGGTACATGTCCAAAAATATGGTATTACCATAGTACATGTCCAAAAACAGGGTATTGCCATGGTACCATGTCCAACAAAACATGGTATTACTAAAGTACATATCCAAAACATGGTATTACCAAAGTACATGTCCAAAAACATCGTACCGTGTCCAACAAAACATAGTATTACCATGGTACATTTCCAAAAACATGGTATTACCATTGTACATGTCCAAAAACATGGTGTTACCATGGTACCATGTCCAACAAAACATGGTATTACAAAAGTATATGTCCAAAACACGGTATTACCTAGTGCAATGTCCAAAAACATGGTATTACCATGGAACCATTTAAAAAAAAAACATGGTAATACTATGGCACCATTTCCCAACAAAAATGCTATACCATGGTACACCTCACAAAAAACATTGTATTATCATGTTCAAAAATAAACTTGATATTATTTTTTGTAAAGGATAGAGCCAATATGACTACCACATTACACTTCCCTAAATATCCTTCAGTTGTTTTCAGAACATTTATGTGATTTTATGTGTGTTTGTGTTGCTAAGATGGATAAAGTTTGAAGAGAAGGTGGAAAAGGGTGGAGAGCGTTGGAGTAAACCTCATGTGGCCACTCTCTCTCTCCACTCGCTTTTCCAGCTGAAGAACTGCATAGAAAAAGGAACCATCATGCTGGACATGGAGGCAAACTCTCTTCCGCAGATCGTTGGTAAAACTGCAACTCAGCATGTTACGCCAACCTGTTAAAAATAAAGGTTCATCAATAGTTCTTTGCACAACATTAGCAAAGAACTTCCTCCTTATCATGATCCATTTTTTCACTGTATTGGTTTCTTCAGTTGCTTAACCTATAAAAAAGTTATTGATATTACATTATAGGTTCTTCAGAACAGTGTATTGTTTTTAAAGACCCCGTGGAATCTGTTAGCTTTAAAGCTACTGCAGCTAGTCAGTTAGCTTTTTAGCTTTATATGCTAGTGTACTACTACTACAAGTTGACAAAATAAACTTTTAGCAGATAAACACATTTAAAATTTACACTCTTTATCTTCTGTCAGTAGCCTTTAGTTTACATCACAGCCATGAACCATGATTTGTTACTTGCTAGTCTATTTCTACTTCTAGTTAATTAATTGGGGGAGAGACATTTGATTGGATAAAAACATATTTATTTCAAGATAAGTAATCTATATTTTTGGAAGAGAAGAGACTGTAAATTTAAATGTGTATATCTGCTAAAAGTTCATTTTGTCAAATTGTAGGAGTACACTAAGCTAAAAAAAATTCTAACAGACATGGACTAAAAGCGACACCAAGTTTGATTTCATGTAGTCTTTATAAAGCAATACACTGATCTAAGAACCTATAATGTAATATCAATAGCTAATTTTGTCAACTTTAAGGAGTGCACTAGCATTTAGATTAGATTCAGAGCTAATAGACATGGACTTAAAGCCACAAAACTTCCCTTTTATTTACAAAAAATTTTCTTCTAACTCATCAGTCTGTAAAACCCTTTTGGTTCTCAGTGCAACCTTTATTTTTAAGAAATTTTAAAGATTTCAGTATGAGCTGAGCTATGGGTAAACTCAAGTCTCTCTCTTTTTTTTACAGAAATAATCACTGATAATCAGATTGAGAGTGGGCAGCTAAAGCCAGATCTGAAGGAAATGGTCATGTACACTTTGCTACGGAAACATCGCCACCAGACCAAGAAGTCCAACCTGCGTTCCCTGGCTGACATTGGCAAAAGCGTGTCTAGTGCGAGCCGTTTGTTCAGCAGCCAAGAGAATGGTAACACAGCTGCCAGTTTGGTGATATATTAAACTTCTCTCTTTCACTATATCACTTTCCACAATCTCTCTTCACTTGCATCACGTCACCTATCTGCTCAATCGATCAGACCGTCTCAATCTCTCTAGCTATCTCTCTCTCTCTCATTTTACAAAAGGTTGCATTCATACAGATGTTTCCTTGTTGGTAAAATAAAAAGCACATTTGCAAATTGCAAAATTGACAATCTGTTCATGTTTTAAAATCATGTTATTAGATGTGTTTGAAAAGTGGTGATCACATTTTTTGGAGATTTTTATATTTTAGCAGCAATCAAACCCTAACAGGAAGAACAAAAAAAACCCTTTAGAGAACTCTTCTGAAATGCGCCACAGAAACTGATAACTACTGCATGTGTCTTTCTCTAAATAAAAGTAACATGCTTTAGTCATATACCAATCTAATCATATTTCTCACAGTGTTGGAGTAACTAAAAGTAGTGATTCTACTTCACATTTCTCGGTATCTCATCTTTTTTAAATAACGTAGCTTTTCCAGTATTAAGCTCTTTTTTCAACGAATATTGGCAAGCATTCAAATTGCCTCACATTTACAGGCCATTATCAAATGCAAGTTTTAGTGAATCGCTTCATTGCGGTTCATTAAAATGAACCAATTCAAAAATAAAATAAAAGTGATTAATTTGAGTCCCTGCATCTTCTTATTTGTAGAAAAAATATTTCATTAGAGCTGCTGTAAGCAATTTAATTTAGCTAACTGATGCTAGACTTAGCCATTGAATTAGGCCCAAAACATACTTAATGCAAGTACACGTACGCAAATGTGAGCGTTTGGCTACCGGTCTGGTTAAATATGCTTAAAGGGTTAGTTCACTCAAAAATGAAAATCCTTTCATGATTTACTTACCTTTAAGCCATCCCAGATGTGGATGACTTTCCTTCTTCAGCAGAACCTAAGGAAAGATTTTTATAAGCACATTTCAGCTCTTTTTGTCAATACAATGCAAGTAAACAGGTGCCATCAGGCTGCTGGCTGTTTGACGGTCCAAAAGTCATATTTAGGCAGCATAAAAGTAATCCACACGTCTCCAGTCGATCAGTTAATGTCTTCAGAAGAAAATCGATAGGTTTGTGTGAAAAATAAATTGATAATTAAAACTTTATTCACTTTAAAAAAAAAAAACGCTTCCCGCCAGCAGTCGATGTAAGCACAATGGCACGTACACGTGAGAAGTCCGAAGCTCACGCTTTGTTTACAACAGAGGAATGAACATCACACGAGGGTTAAGTCATTTCAAACAGTAATCCAGAACTTGCTGGAAGCAACGATTTAAAGTTAAAAAAGTTTTAATTATCGATTTGTTTCTTACATCAACCAATCGGTTTGCTTCAGAAGACATTAATTGATCAACTGGAGACGTGTGGATTACTTTTATGTTGCCTAAATATGACTTTAGGACCGTCACACATCCAGCAGTCTCATGGCACCCATTCACATGTATTTTATGGACAAAAAGAGTTGAAATGTGCTTATATGTAAAAATCTTCACTTCCGTTCTACTAAAGAAGTATAGTCATACACATTTGGGATGGCTTAAAGGTAAGTAAATCATGAGAGGATTTTCATTTTTGGGTGAACTATTCCTTTAATGTGCGTATTTGCGTTACTGTGGTGGTAATAAACGTCAGTACTCAAGGGGGCGATAGAGTTACTTTCAAAAGTCTGTGCCATTAAACTGTATGTGTCATTGATCAGGTAAGTTGCAAACTGATGCTCTGCTATGACAGTAGTTGACTTGAAAGAGAAAAAACTCACCGTAGAAGCGGACAGTTCGTACAAATGTCCACTATAGTGCCCCTTGTGGCAACGTTGAGAATGCAGCGCATACTTGCGTTGTGTTGTGAACTGTGGTCGGACACATTTAGGAACGCAACAACGCACAAAATGGAGCTTGCGGCACTAGAAGCATCTGCGTATGGGAATGTTCTGGCCTTTAGACTTCCCCGATCCCTTTAGCCACACCTCCTATCTCCAAAACCCCACCCACCAAAGACATTCCAGCCAACCTGATGTCAGTAAACCTACAGATGCACAAAATGATTGACATTTAGTGAGTGTTTCTGATTGTCTAAAAATGGTGGGCCACTTCCCTGACACTTACTCCTGCTTACAGAGCCTGTTAAATTATATCATCTAATAGTTATATGTTTAAAAAATATGACCCCTTAAAATGCTCAAATGTGGTTAGCTACTTTTTGTTAGTAGTATACAGTGTAGCTAACTACTTTTTCAAAAGGCTAGCTTGACTGCAGCTTAGCTCGCATCTAGTAGCTTTAGAAGCTACAATTAGTACAAAAAGTAGCTTCATCAGCACTGCTTTTCTCCTCTCTTGCAATATTCAATTCTTTCTCCATTCAAACTGCAGTCTTTTTTTTCAAATCTGTTCTATGAATAAATGTACGTTACTTTAATCGATTTTTCTGCTCTAATGATTTCCTTTTTTTTTCCTCCCTGTCTCTTGTCCTTCCTACTTGTCTTGTATGATGTGCATGCACCCTGTATTCCTTTCTCTCTCTTTGTGCGTAAAGCGCGCAGTCCTCTCGATCACACTGTGCCTTGCTTTACCACCTTTGAACCTGACGAGCAAATTCAGATGCAGAGAAGCAACAGCATGGGACTTCTTTGTAAGTCTGTAGCTGATGAGTAAGACTAAGTAATGCTAGACTGATCCTCTGAGTCTAGAGTTGACCTCTTTTGTAGTCTGTTTCACACAACATTTAAAAAATGGTATGCAGTATACCGTATATACTGTGCAGTATGTAGTAAGCAAACCACTTATTCCATTCCAAACATAGTAACACTGTTATTTATTCCTTCTTCATAGTCAATTGTCATTGGTCCTGGTGCTCAGAATTAAATAGACAGAGAATACGTTTAGTAGTGTAGATTTTGAGCTTTAGAAAGAAAGGAATTTCACTCTGTAAAACCTGTCCATCGAGTTAGTAACAGAATTTGTTGAGAATTAGATATACAAAATGCATTTTATGTAAGACTCCTGGGCATCTTTGTTTCTGTGGTTTTGTTTTTGAACATTTGATAAGCTGATCAGCTACTGACCTTTGACCCTGTGTGACCACTGCAGGTAGCCCAACCACGGCCCATCGTAATATGACCTCCAATAGCCTCAATGATCTCTCAGACAAGCCTGAAAAAGAGCAGGTATTGTGAAGTGTGCTAATATATGTGTGTGTGTGTGTGTGTTAAAGTCAATGTAAGAAACAAACTGGAGTTTTGTTACTTTTAGTCCATGTCTATTGACTCTGAGGCCATCTTTATCCTAGTTTACTCTGAATCATTGACCAAATTAACTTTTAAAAATGTAAAACTTAGGCCATGTCCACACTAATGTGTTGTTGTTTCAAAAACATATATATATATTTTTTTTTCTCCCAATTTGGAATGCCCAGTTCCCAATGTGCTTTTAAGTCCTTGTGGTTGTGTAGTGATTTGCCTCAGTCTGGGTGGCGGAGGATGAATCCCAGTTGCCTCTGCGTCTGAGACCGTCAACCCATGCATCTTATCACGTGGCTTGTTGTGTGCGTTGCCATGGAGACATGGCGCATGTGGAGGCTTCATGCCATCCAGTGCGGCATCCATGCTCAACTCACCACGCGCCCCACCAAGAATGAACCACATTATATTATAGCAATCATGAGGAGGTTACCCCATGTGACTCTACCCTCCCTAGCAACCGGGCCAAATTGGTTGCTTAGGAGACCTGGCTGGAGTCACTCAGCACGCCTGGGATTTAAACTAGTGAACTAGTGAACTCCAGGGGTGGTAGCCAGCATCTTTTCCACTGAGCTACCCAGGCCCCCTGGGCTTTCGAAAACGCTCTTCATAACCGCATTCTTTGGAAAATGATGACGTTATGAAACTGAAAACGAAGGTTTCAAATTTAAACTTATTTTTTTTCTTCCAGGAAAATGGACCAAATCCTGCCCTACAGTTTTTCTTCCGTAGTTAAACATTAGTGCTGGGTATTGATACAGATTTTCCAGTTCAATTGTGATTCACAAGCTCTCGATTCGATTCAATTCCAAACTTGATTCCATTCAATATCGATTCATATGGTCACATTTCTGTTACAATGTCCATTTTGCTTACATATAAAACTAATTCTCTTTCATCTAATGCTCTTAATTATAAAGGAACCTTCTAGGTACAATTCGAAAATATAAATTTTACAGATTAAATTTGATCATTTGTTGTTCATCAAATTGGTCACATTTTAGCAAATTCAGTCTGTTCCATCAGTTAATGTCTTGAAATTGCATATATTATGTTGCATGTATATTTTTATTGTTTACTTGCATAATTTGTACTATTTACAAATATTTACATTGATATGTAAAACAAGTGCTAAATACATACTGTCTCTTTAAGACTAGCAGCATCAGCCAGTAAACGCATGTAACGAGAGAAGACGTGCATGGTTTCTTTAGCGCATCCATGTGTGATTAGAAATAAATGTTTCTTTTTTTTTTTTTATCAACAACTGACTGTAAAAATCATAAAGGGTATTAAAAGAGACGTTATTTAATTATTCATTGACATATGGATCCGTGGATCTCATCTTAGGACACACTGAACGAGTTAAACCAATCTTTTACTCTCAACATGTAGTGAAAAGACCTCTGTGCTAATAACTTCTCCACTATACTACTCAATCACCGATGAGTGAAATCTGAACATTTACATGCCAGTGGCTAATCATAGAAATTTTTAGTTGCATAGCGTGAGATTTGATTGCACATGCGAGTGGTTTACTTGCAATATAGAGGTCCAGATAGCACACATAAATCTCAGAGATGTCTGTTTTAGATCTTTTCATCTGGAAAGCATCATAGTCTAATTAACATCTGCTAAACATCTTAAAAAAGATCAGATTTTTAAACATTCTACATCATAAATGTCTTAAAGACATCTGATGAATGTTTTAATGACATCCGAGACATGCTTATTGACATACACCTTCTAGACATATTACAGATGAGCAAACAACGTACAAATGTGTCGATGTAAACACACACATTAAATAGTTGTTTGGGTGATGTATGTGTGCTATCAGGGGGGTTGCATATCATATCACTCTCAGGAATGCGACATATTAGAAAAGTAAAATGGGTTGCGAATGCAATTTCATGTTGACTTCAACATTTTTACACAATGTAGAATAGGTATGAGAATCAGCAGAGACCTGGCAACACAATATTCTCACATTACGATAATATTGTGGGATTCAAAAGTGATATATTGCAATCTTTTACCAACTTGTTTCTCATTCCTCTTCATTGGACTTCGGTGCTTTGTGCAGCAAGAGCTAAACTTCCAGTTTTACTTCTTTTTAGACTCATAAAAGTAGAGCAGAACATAAAGTAAAATAGACGTGATGTTAATGTGAAAATTAGATCATTTGAATATTATATGGCTTTAGAATACCAATACAGTATCGTGAGGTAAAATGTAAAAGCAGAGATTTATTTTGTTACAGAATGTTGCGTAGTTGTCCCATGGACATGAGGGAACGGTACGTTTAGAATACAAGGAGATCAAAGCAGACAGAGCAGTCTTCCCTATGGGAGTTTGGGTTGGAAGGAACACAACGTTGTCATATCCCAAGGACAAAAGAATCACTTTCATCAAACACCGTAGCACACAGTTGAAACTCGCTGTGGTAGACAGTTGTGTCAATATTTGTGGATTAGTGGAAGTTGCATTACGAATGAGCAATGTTCCTACTGTGCTGTACTTATACTATGGCTGTGAATCGATTAAAAAATGTAAACTAATTAATCGCACAATTTTCTAGGATTAATCACGATTAATCTTCGTACACGGTACATCAAATCAAATATTAAAATATAATCATAAATATATTTACTAGGGCTGTCAATCGATAAAAATTTTAATCGAATTAATTGCATGGTATGCCGATTAATTAATCGCATACATAAATGTTTACTGAAAAAAACCCCTCAAATAACAATAATTCAACATATAATGATTAAATAATTATAAATAGTTACATTTTAATAATTATAAATAAAATATATATATATATATTATAAAAAATAATAATACAGATAATTAAAACGCATTATATTATTTTGCACACAAGTAAAGCATTAAAAAAGACAATACTAAAAGTGGCTTTAGAATGCAATATATTGTTTATTTCCATATTATTGAACATAAGTCTATCATTGGCCTACAGTTCACAGCAATACATTTTGCAACTGGATTCGTCAATCTGTCCAAAATAATTTATTATAAGGGCTTGTTTAAAGGAATGTTCCAGGTTCAATACAAGTTAAATTAAATTGACATCATTTGTGGCATAATGTTAATTACCACAAAAAATAATTTCGACTCGTTTCTCCTTTTCTTTAAAAAAGCAAAAATCGAAGTTACAGTGAGGCACTTACAATGCACCATTTTTGGAGGGTTTAAAGACTTATAATTTAAGCTTATCATTTTATAAATGCACTTGCATTAATTCCTCCGTTAAAACTTGTGTATTATTTGAGCTGCAAAGTTGTTTCAGTCATCATTTTTACAGTCATTTTATGGTTTGTTGACATTATATCATCATGGTAACAAAGTTGTAAAATTGGCAATAACCCTACATAGAAAAGGTTTGTAGGTGATTTTACACTAAAACAGTTTTACACGCATATCCTTTATGTCTTGTCTTTATACTTTTGAAAAAGCTAGTATTTTAACGTAAAAAAATTGGCCCCCATTCACTTCCATTGTAAGTGCCTCACTGGAACCTTGATTTTTGCTTTTTTTAAAGAAAAGGAGGAACAAGTCTAAATTAATTTTTGTGGTAATCAACATTATTCCACAAATGCTGTCGATTGAACTTAACTTATATTGAATCAGGAATATTCCTTTAAGGATGCGTCAATGCACACCTGCATCAGCCGGACACTTTTGGAGCGTCTCTGTTACATCGCGTCATAAACGTACCGTTTTTAGGTCGCTGTGTCAAATTAAACAAAGTTTGAAACTTAGAAAAACGCATCTTGAGATCCCTGCATTCGGATTTGCACTCCATCAAGCTGGAGACGCAAGAACTTATTCTCATCTTGTGTTGTCTGCCCTCGGTAAATGTGGTTTGTTCTCTGTCTGTTTGAGCTGCGTGTTGCCTATACAGCTGGAGTTTCGCTTACTGCCCCCTGGAGAAAACAGGTGGTACTCCAAGCTTGAATTGCTCAGATATAAGGAATATTCCTTGTTACAGTCCAGGGACATGATTAATTGCGTTAATTTTTTTAATGCATTATAGAATTAGTGGAGTGGTGGTGGCATAGTGGGCTAAAGCACATAACTGGTAATCAGAAGATTGCTGGTTCAATCCCCACAGCCATCACCATTGTGTGCTTGAGCAAGGCACTTAACTCCAAGTTGCTCCAGAGGGACTGTCCCTATAATAAGTGCACTGTAAGTCACTTTGGATAAAAGCGTCTGCCAAATGCATAAATGTAAATGTAAATTAATCGCACCGAATTAACGTGTTAAATCGACAGCCCTAATATTGACTTTATACTTTGTCTCAAAGACCTTGCAAGAAATTGGTTAGTCATCATTTATTTTAATTATTTAATTATGTTCATGCTAAAATGTTCAGTTTTTTTTTTTTTTATTAGATACATTTTTACAAGTATAAATCTTTGATACAAGTATATGTTTACATGCCATAAAATCAGTTGACATACTGTAATTAAAAGTTGGGCAAAATCTTCTGCCATTTCCAGTGGACTTTTTTAATTATAGGATCAAATGAGTAGATTCGTTTTACAGTATATCAAGCTTTATTGGCAAGATAAACTTAAGTGTACATTGCCAATGCATTATAAGACACAATACATACAGATATAAAAAAAATGTAATGCTGAAGTTTTAAATCTCAAAACTATTTTTTTCGCTGGCAAAATTATTTCATTGAGATGACAGTGAGTGCTCATTTTCGGGTGATTCGATGAGATACAGCAGCTTACCCATATCTCTCCCACACCTGTCTCACCACTTGCAGGTGAAGTCTCCACTCTCTGTACAGTAAATCTGCTCCCGTGTTTATTATGCCCAGGACATGCGTTGTGTGTAATGAATAAGCATGCACTGCTCCACACAATGGATGTGCATGCCAATTTTAGCCACAGGAAGTAGTGAAAAACATTAGTTAAGTTCCAGGAAGTTAAAAAAACAAACAATTGGATACTGCATTAATTGTATAAATTTTTTTAATGCGTTAAACAGTCAACTATTAATCGCAGAAATTGACGCGGTAAATTTCCCAACCCTAAATTATACTGATAACCTCAGACCAAAAACAGCACAGTTAAATATTACACAAACACATGGCATTTGTGTGTCAAAGTGTCTGTGTGTTTTCTAAGCTGTCTGTCATTCAAACATTTAATGTCGGCGGGTTGTTTATACTAGTCGTTGCTTTTGACACTGCTTAAATCTTAACAGAGTTTTATATTCCACTGAACTTATCGTTTCTTTTGATAAGGGCTCTCTCTGGTTTTGCAAAGAGAGTTTGATTAAACTGGAATGTTCTGCTTGGCAGCAGCCTTTTCCGTGTTTTTGTGTGTATGTGTAAAAATAAGAGAGCAAGTGTGTGACCGAAAGAGATTTGAATACTGATCAAAGGATGCATTGTCTGTAGTGAAATACTCCAGTCATACAGAACACATTCTGTATAGTGTTAAACTGCTTAAATGAATATTCTGGTTATTTACAATAAGTGTATTACTACTATCCAAATGAGGCACATTCAAAATTATTTCCTGTGGTAATCAACAACATGCCACATGTGCTGTCGATTGACATTAAGTTGTAAATAGCTAAGAATTTTTTGTTAAATTATACACTGTTAAAAAAAAAGTATAATTTCGGTACAATATTTGTATTTTATTTTTTTTTGTAAAATGCCAATAAGCCCACATCGGTCTACATTAATGCATCAAGTTGTCATCAAATCAAAGTTGAATCAAAGTTATTTTTAATTTGAAATGTAACTATTTATTGAACGTTAGTTTGTTTTAGCGTATTTCTGTTGTTGCCGTTTTATTAAAGCAAATAGTCACTAAAGGCAGTTTGTTACATTGATTTTAAGATGGTTAAGGGGGGTTAGGTGCTTAAAAAAGTATGTTTCTCCTTTCTCTCTCTCTAGTTGAATAATAAATTTATGAAGAAAATTCCGCGGGATGCGGAGGCGTCAAACGTGTTGGTCGGCGAGGTGGATTTCCTGGAGGTGCCCTTCGTGGCGTTCGTACGTCTTCAGCAGGCGGTGATGTTAGGAGGCCTCACCGAAGTTCCTGTTCCCACACGGTAACCAATTGCAACACCAATACCATAAACACCCTTTTTAAAAGTTGTGCAATTCACAAATCCGTCACAGTAGTAAAAAGAATATGTACTTGTGTTTGTCATTTTCGTAGGTTCCTTTTTATTCTGTTGGGACCCAAAGGAAAGGCCAAATCATATCGTGAAATCGGACGAGCCATTGCGACGCTCATGTCTGATGAGGTTTGTGTGTTATTTGTGTATTTATATGCACTAATAAGCATGGACGTTATGTGTAGTTTACAAATGCAGAATGTGTGTGACCATGCAACTTTTTAAAATACTTCTTGACTCATTTGAAAGATCTTTTCTGGCCATTGGATTACAAATCTTGACTTGACTTGGTTCTGTGTTTAAAGAAACCAATAAGGTTTTTCTGTTCCTATAATGCTATATCAGATAAGCAAGTCTGGATTTAACACTGTGTGGTTTACGGGTTCTGCAGGTGTTTCATGATATCGCTTATAAAGCTAAAGATCGTGGTGACCTGCTGGCAGGCATAGATGAGTTCCTGGATGAAGTCATAGTTTTGCCTCCTGGAGAATGGGACCCTGACATCAGGATCGAACCTCCAAAATCTGTCCCGTCTGCTGATAAACGGTACAGTGTCAACCACCAATCTCATAATTCATCATTCAATTGTTAATTCAGTAAAATACATGGCATTTAATCATCCAGTTAAACAGAAATAAGACAACGGTGTAATTGTGTATGTTTGTGTGGTTTCAGTAAGAACATTCTCGCCAGCGGTGGAGAGGGTTTTCAGATGAACGGTGGTACACCCCATGATGGGGATGGTGGGGGTGGCGGCGGTCACGCTGTTGGAGACGAACTCAAAATGACTGGCAAGTAAGTAATAACAGAAACACGTATAAACAGAATCTAATATAACAAATGAAAAACTGTCAAAGCTGTTGCCTAGCAGTTAGCAGACATGGACTAGCATCAACAGACAACATCCGGATTGCACCATGTCTGATCCCGTGTTCCTCCATCATTTCCTGTCCTTTCTCTATAAATAAAAGGCCAAAAATTGTAAACTGATACAAAATCACCAACAAACAAATTCATGAGCACTAAACTTAGCCATTAGCACAGTTAGTTTTACATAAATTGGGTGTAGGTAAATGCTATCAGTACTACCATGTACTTAGTTATTTGGAAGCATTGTTGGGGAGTAACTAACTTAACGCTACTATGTTAACTACATTTTTCAATAGTGTGACAGTAGCTCAGATATTTTCATAATAGTGTAGCTTTTTCAGTTGCAAGCTGCATTTTCCAATGAGTAGCGGTGTACCCTGCACAGCCTAGAAGTCAGTGTTTTCTTTTTTTGAAGAAGAAATATTTAATAATATTTAAATGCTGCTGTTTATTGCAATATTTAAAATATGGTTTTATCAGTGTATTTTTTGTATAAATATGTTAGTCACCCTAATTAAATAAGCTATATAACTATCAGTCGATAGGCTATTATTTAATTCTGAAATATTATATTATCTATAATTTTATTTTAATATTTTAAAATATTTTCTTTTTTAATTAGCTTCAATGTAGTTAGTACTGTGCCCGTTAGAGGACAGGGCGGGCATTGTTTTTCTTAAAAAGTTTTGCATGCCCTCGCAATAAGTTTACCATGGTTTTACAAGCGTAGCCATATTTTAACTTTAATATTCGTATTAATACTGTAGTAATAATACAGGAAAATGAAAACTATGGTAATAAAAATCATAATTGTGTGGTTATTATGGTTTTACTACAACACAAACCATTGTGAGGGCACACAAAATGTATTGCGAGGGAACGCAAAACTTGTTGCGAGAAAACGCAAACCTTATTGCCAGAGAACACAAAACTTATTTTAAGGGAATGCAAATTATTGCAAGGGAATGCACAAACATTTTGCGAGAGAATGCAAACTATTGCGAGGGAATGCACAAATTTATTGCAAAGGAACGCAAACTATTGCGAGTGAACCCAAAACTTATTTCCAGGGAACACAAAACATATTACGAGGGAATGGAAATTATCGCGAGGGCACACAAAACTTATTACGAGAGAACTGAAAACGTATTGCTAGAAAATGCTAAACTTATTGTGAGGGAATGCACAAACTTATTGAGAGGGAACGCAAACTATTGCGAGGAAAGGCACAAACTTATTGCGAGAGAACGCAAAACTATTTCAGAAAAACAATTCCCACCCTGTCCTCTAAGGGGCTCCATAAGTTGCTACTTTTTGTTAGTAACTTGTAGTGTAACTAACTACTTTTTCAAAAAAGTAGCTTGACTGTTGTTTAACTACTTTAAGTTATGAATAGCTTGTAGCTTGGAAAGCTAGAGTTTCAAAGGAGCTGGCCCAACACTGGAAGATAAAAATGCAATGGACCTCATTCGTGAAACCATTCTTACATAAATTTGTTGTGTTCAGTGCAACAATTTACATAAGAACTTATTTGTGGACAATTTACGTGGAAATTACTGTAGTTTAGCATGTGTTTCATGAATCAGACTCATTGCCTCTCTCTTACTCTCATCTAATTTTCTCTTAGGTTTTGTGGAGGTCTCATTCTGGATGTCAAAAGGAAACTCCCCTTTTTCGCAAGCGACTTTTACGACGCTCTGCACATTCAGTCTCTGTCGGCCATCTTGTTTATTTACCTGGGTACCGTAACAAACGCCATCACCTTCGGAGGGCTGCTGGGAGACGCTACTGAGAACATGCAGGTTAGCCAGTTCTGTTAAGGAACTATTCTATATGTAACCGCATTAACGCTGTACAGGATGTGTGTTTGTGGCTTATACCAAGGTGGTGTCAGACTGTTTGGCTTAGCTAATGTAGGTTTATTTGGGAGCTCCCACAATTAAAATTTAGCTGACATTGTGTTCACATCTCCAGGGATTGAAAGGCTATGGTTAACTGTGTGTGTGCGTGTGTGTGTGTGTGTGTGTGTGTGTGTGTGTGTGTGTACATAGTTTGTGTACATACCTCCCTTTTGGAAAATGCAAAGAAATTCTGACAATGCAAGAAGATTTCTTTGTTTATAGTGATAATTTTTTTAGATTTATATTTACATTACATTATGCATTTGGCAGACACTTTTATCCACAGTATACATTTAATCAGTATGTGTGTTCCTAGGGAATCAAACTTATGACTCTTATTAGTTGAGCGACATATATAACTTCACATAAACAGAAGTCTGTGATTCCTATTTAAATAAGTAAACGTGTGTGTGTGTGTGTGTGTGTGTGTGTGTGTGTATGTGTGTGTATTTGGACTCTCTCCTGTCCAAACCATTATACTTATTATAATATTAATGACATACATATAGTGTGTGTGTGTGTGTGCTACTTTATTTGTGTTTGATTATTAAACATGTCATGTTAAATGTGTATATGTTGTGCTACATAGACAGTGTGTCTGGAAACTGGTGTATGTGTGGCAAGTTTGGATTTGATCTGTGCTATACTTAGAGAGAAGAATATAAGTTTTCTTTGAACAAGTGTGTGTGTATAGATAGTGACAGGAGTGTGTGTGGCATATTCAGACATGTGCAGTGATTGCAAAGTTTGGCATATATTTAGCAGTGCATGTATATGGCACAGGCTAAGGAGGATCAGCTAAAAATAGTCTGAGATTACACTCACCCACGCACACACAAAATCACACAAATACACTTTGGAAAAATCCTTTCAAGGGAATCCCTTTTGCGACCTCTGGCCTTACCTACAAAGCCCGGTTTAGATATGTTAAATCAAAGCGATTGTAGGCAAGAATTTTCTTTTCATCAAATTGATTGAAGATGAATTATTTATGCCTTGCCCTAAATATGTACACATATTTGTTATATATTCGCTCTGACACAAATACAAACGCACAACAATGCAATGCATGCTGCGCATCTCAGCCAAATTGAGCTACAGTACAAACTAGATTTTTACGTTTTCTGAAGAAAAAAAAAACTTCAAAAAGTTATATGAAAAGCATTCTGCTACAATGTTAGGTTGTTCTGGGTGGTGGCCAGGGTGTTGCTTTGTGGTTGATAGGCGTTATTTGGGTGTTCTGATTGGTTTCTTATAGAGCTCAACAGTATGGCTCTGGAAGTAAAAATCCCATGTATTTTTTCTATAGGCGAATAGATGTTTAACAACAACTTATAGACAGATGTACAGTGAGCTCCCAGGTTGTTAACTGATGGTATATGCTTCTGTTGAAGCCATCAGCCCATGTTATTTCATCTGAATTTCTTTTTAAAATCACATTTAATAGCAGAATTTGTGATCAAGAACTACACTACCCATAATTCCTGAACAGAAAGATCCACCAATCAGAGAATCACAGCCAACAAAGTGCACCAAAAGAGTTCTGCAGCGACCACCCACTCCTGTGCACTGTGAATGATGCAATCGAGTCACTCTCCACACACTCTCAAAATACTTATTCATTTGTAAACATCTGAATATTCCCCAATATACTTTAATATATTGTTTCTATAGACTATTTCATGAATGTAAACAAAAACAAAGGAATTTGAACGGTCCAAACATATTTCTGGATCCTTTCAACAAAGTAACTTTTTCAAGGTCCACTCGGCGGCCATCTTTGGAACACTGTTGGGCAGTAACTATTTTTCTATGTAAAAAGCATCATGAAAGTGCAGCTCCTATCTACTTTAATGGGGAAAGACCGAAATCTCCAAAACGGTTGGTCAGGATTCGGATAAAAGAACATATTTCAAATAAGAAGTAAAATATGACAATACTGTATGGCGGGGTGAGCAAGAGACGGACACAGTGGGTGTGGTGTCAGGCCTCAGAGAGGCATTTATTTAAAATGTCCAAAACAATAGGGAATCTGGTACCTTTTCGGTGGAAAGGGCTATGTGAAGGAACAGTAGTGAAGACAGGGGAAGGTCCAGGTGATAGTGGCCGGGATCCCGGTGGATGCGACACGCACGTGGGGCTGCGGTTTCACTCGAGCGGCCCGGCTTCCCTGGGCCTCAGCACTTGAGGGGAATAGCGGCCCGGCATCTTGGCCCGTTGGCCGCGACGCGGGCTCCAGTTGCATCTAACTCATGCCGGGATTCCGGGGTGCAGGTCCGGCAACACATCTAACTCGCACTGGACCTCCCCGCTCCGTTCCCTGACCTGCGAAGACGCCAGCATGTAGAGACCGTTCTCCCGAGGAGAGGCGCGCTCGGTGATTAAAGGCAACGGTGATGAAGCTCTTCATTGGGTTCAGGTGAGCCCCGTCACGTGCTGCCAAATGGGAAGAAGTCACCGTGGGCGACGATGATCCACGGGAGGGGCATGTCGTTCCATCACAACTGGTGTAATAAATTCTGCGTCTTTAACTCAGATTACTTTAAAAAGTAAAATTTGACCATCTTGTATAGCTAACGTGCATGCGCGTTCTCGCGTTGATTGACAGGCGATTTCTGTATCTAAAAGGTGATTGGCTATTTTACCTTTAAGGTGGGACTTCCTTTCTGCATCCGCTGACCGTTGGCTGCTGTTGGGCGTTCCAGTTTCTCTCATTCATTTTAACTGAAGTAGCCTGTCTCTGCTATTTAGTCTCTGTTTTGACAAGCAGGAAATGTTCATGGAACTATGATGTCACTTGACGTCACCAACGAACAGTCCTTGAAATGGTCTATACTTATAATCATCAACTTTAAATTAATATATATATATTTTTCAGGGGGGCCTGGGTAGCTCAGTGGTAAAGACGCTGGCTACCACCCCTGGAGTTCACAAGTTCGAATCCCAGGGTGAGCTGAGTGACTCCAGCCAGGTCTCCTAAGCAACCAAATTGGCCCAGTTGCTAGGGAGGGTAGAGTCACATGGGGTAATCTCCTCGTGATCGCTATAATGTGGTTCGTTCTCGGTGGGGCGCGTGGTGAGTTGAGTGTGGTTGCCGCAGTGGATGGCGTGAAGCCACCACACATGCTATGTCTCCGTGGCAATGTGCTCAACAAGCCACGTGATAAGATGTGCGGGTTGATGGTCTCAGATGCGGAGGCAACTGGGATTCGTCCTCTGCCACCTGGACTGAGGCGAATCACTACGTGACCACAAGGACTTAAAAGCACATTGGGAATTGGGTATTCCAAATTGGGAGAAAAAGAAAGAAAAAAAAAGAGATTTATATTTTTCCACAATTTGTTATTCGATTGCGTCATTCGCATTGCTTCATGGGTTTGTAGTTCATTCACATACTCTTGTACCTTTGTCTTTTTGTCTAATTAAAAAAAAAAAAATATTGCTTCAAATCAAAGTTTGTCACGTTTTGATTCACCTCAGAGCTGGTTGGTTTGGTTCATGGTGTAGACCTCTTTATTGAAGTATTTTATTAAATCCCTATGGAAAAAATTTATGGAAAATACTTCCGGAACCAAGATGGCTGTGGGCACTCTGTTAGCATATCTCTAGATATGTCTCAGGTACCTCCTTCAAAGGCCAAAATCCTTAACAAGCACCACTAAAAAGAATGGAGAAGACAAACAGGAGTAGTTTGTATTGGAAAAAGAATCTAGTGTGAATAAGCAGTTTCAGATTTGACTTTCAGGCAAAAGTGTGCTGTCAAAAAATCAGCTGACAACACATAGAGGCTCAAATCTGATAAGAATTCTCTGTTTCATTGACACAGCTTTCATACCAGTGTGCAAATGCATAACCTTCGGTTTTATTTTCCACTAGAGCCACTTCTTGCCTTTTTGTAATTCTCTCTGTCTCTGTCTTTCTCTCTCTGCAGGGCGTGTTGGAGAGTTTTGTTGGGACGGCGCTAACGGGGGCTGTGTTCTGTCTGTTATCGGGTCAACCTCTTACAATCCTGAGCAGTACCGGGCCTGTACTTGTCTTTGAGCGGCTGCTGTTTAACTTCAGCAAGTGGGTGTCATACTCAAGTACATATTAAAGCAATAAGCCAAGAGAGTCTGTGCATAACAGTGATCAAATCAAACCACTTTGTCACTACAAAAAATGATTTCCGCCTGGAGTCAGAACAGTCTAAATGTCTGTGCTGAGTTTGGTGGATGTGACTTGAAAGTTCTAGGATGAGTTACAGTCAGAAATGTTGGTCTTGGTTTACTTCAGGGATTTTGAAATATCCTAAACCACATCTGTAGAGTTAAAGTTTGTTGGCCAACATTATAAAATTATTTATAGTAAATAAGGCTGGAAAATTAAACTTGTTAATTTCTGCGATTAAAAGTTTTTGTTTAACGCAAGTAATGCATTATCTGTGTTTTTTGTGAACCTTCACTAATGTTGTAAACATTTTAACATGTAAATAATTAAAATAAATGATGACTAACCAATTTCTTGCAAGTTCTTTGAGACAAATTATAAAGTAAATATGTTTATGATATTTTTTAGTGTTTGTTGTAATGAATAATCGCGTTTAATCACAGAAAACTGTGCAATTACATAGTTTAAAAATGTTTAATCAATTTCAAGCCCTAATAGTAATAAATAAGAAAAAAAGTCTTCTGCCTAGTAATACAGTTTATTAGCTTAACTGTTGACTGTTTTAGTGGTTTGTAGCAACTTGGTGCATTAATAGAAAATTCAGTCGATGTAATCTGATCAAGTCTCAGTTACATCTATAGTAAATAATATCATATAAATGTAAATAACTTTGCTTTAATAAAACAGATACTGCATAAAAAATGTACTAAACATTTTCAGTGAAAAGGTAATTCATTATAGGAATGTTCCAGGTTCTATATATATATTGTATATACAGAATATATATATATATATATATATATATATATATATGTATATAATTTAAGCTCCAGCATTTATTGCATAATGTTGTTTACCACCAAAAAATAATCCATTTTACTGAATTATTAAAAGAATTTATTTAAAATGTATTAAAAAAAATACATTTATTTAATTTAAAAATGTAGCGTTTATTTAAAAAAAAAAAAAAGTGGTTACAGTGAGGCATTTACAATGGAAGTGAATGGAGCCAGTCGATAAACATTCAAATACACACTGTTTCAAAGTTATAGCCACATTAGACATGTTAGCATGATTTTAGTTTAATAAAATCGCTTACTAACCGTATCTGTGTAAAGTTTTATCCAATTTTACAACTTTGTTGTCATCACAGCAAAACACCGGCGAACCCTGTAATCTGGTAAACGCCGTAACACATCTTGTGGCTATGCTTTTGAAACAGTGTGTATTTTAATATTTATGGACTGGCTCCATTCACTTCTATTGTAAGTGCCTTAAAGTAACTGCAATTGTTTTTAATTAAATAGATGTGGGATGAATTGGAATTATTTTTGTGGTAATAAACATTATTGCCACAAATGCTGTTGATTGAGCTTAATTTATATTGAATCTGGAACATTTCTTAAGGTCGCTGACCTGTAAACTAAGGTTTGAGTTGCAAAAAAACAAGCAACATTCCTTGGAATTTAGTTGTGTGTCATTTGAGGGACAAAACGTTCCAAGTTATCTGGAATCAAGGTACTGTACATCTTATTGTTTTCTTATTTTCGCCAAGGTCCAGTTGCTCTGTCTCTGTTTGTGTGTGTCTTTAAGTTTGTGTGTGCGTGAAAACATTTCTCTGTTTTTCTCTCTCTCTTTCAGGCTTCAGGTTTCTTTGTTTATGTTCCATTATGAATAATTGAGTTGGATTTCATGTGTGTGTCTGCTTCAATGTATTAGTTGAGTTTTGTTGAGGGTTTCCATCGAGAACGCCAAGTCAAGGGCTATAATTACAGAGATATGGCGAGAATGATATATTTGATGAGTCAGAGGTAGCATGCTTACATGATTAGCATTGGAGCCTTCTTAGTTGATTAAGTCCACTAGATTGAGTCAGTAACACAAGGAGCATAAGCTAAATAGTTTTTCAGAAATGAACCAAATAATTATACAGTATGTAAATCATGTGACCATTTAAGAATATTCCTTCTTGGGTGTGTTCAGAATTGAACTCTAGCTTATTGCATAATGTATATTTAGCATTTTTAATCCAATTTGTGTAAAATTATCTTTCAGCAGTCTGATCAAATAACATTTAACGTCACATTTTGGCTCATTTAGTAGCGCATTAGCACATTTAATTTAATTTAGTAATTAATTAGCACATTTTGGCTAATTAAGTAGCGCATTAGCCCATTAAATTTAATTTAATAGCACATTAGCACAAAATAAATTTAATTTTGTAGTGCATTAGCAAATTTTGGCTAATTTAGTAGCGTGTTAGCACATTTTATTTAATTTAGTAGCGCATTAGCACATTTTGGCTCATTTAGTAGCGCATTAGCACATTTAATTTAATTGAATAACTAATTAGCAAATTTGGCTAATTTAGTAGCGCATTAACACATTTTATTTAATTTAGTAGCGCATTAGCACATTTTGGCTCATTTAGTAGCGCATTAGCACATTTAATTTAATTGAATAACTAATTAGCAAATTTGGCTAATTTAGTAGCGCATTAACACATTTTATTTAATTTAGTTGCGCATCAGCACATTTTGGCTCATTTAGTAGCGCATAAGCACATTTAATTTAATTTAGTGATTAATTAGCACAATTTGGCTAATTTAGTAGCGCATTAACACATTTTATTTAATTTAATTGCGCATCAGCACATTTTGGCTGATTTAGTAGCGTATTACCACATTAAATTTAAATTTAGTAGCGCATTAGCACATTTAATTTAATTTAATAACTTAGCACATTTTGGCTCATTTAGTAACGCATTAGCACATTTAATTTAATTTAATAACTTATTAGCACATTTTGGCTAATTTAGTAGCGCATTAGCACATTTAATTTAATTTAATAACTTATTAGCACATTTTGGCTAATTTAGTAGCGCATTAACACATTTAGTCTAATTAAATTTAGTAGTGCATTTACACATTTTGGCTAATTTTATTAAGTAGCACATTAGTACATTTTGGCTAGTTTAGTAGCGCATTAGGGCATTAAATTTAATTAAGTAGCGCATTAGCACATTAAATTAAATTTAATAGCGCATTAGCACATTTTAGCTTTTATTTTATTTAGTCCTTTTATTCTTATCCTCTCATTGGTTGAGTGCTGTTCTCGTAAATTCTGATTGATTGTTTGTTTCTAATGACCCTTTTTGATTGGTTCAGGGATAATAATTTCGACTATCTGGAGTTCCGGCTGTGGATTGGCCTCTGGTCTGGGTTCATGTGTCTGATCCTTGTCGCGACGGACGCCAGTTTTCTGGTGCAGTACTTCACGCGGTTTACGGAAGAAGGATTTTCTGCACTCATCAGCTTCATCTTCATCTATGATGCCTTTAAGAAAATGCTCAAACTGGCTCACCATCATCCAATCAATGCAGACTATGAAATGGACCTTGTTACTCTGTATGGATGCAACTGTAGTCCACCGGACGGTGAGAGCTTAATTAACGTAAGATTGAAAGAGCGATTTAGGCTTAATAGAAAATAAAACTCATAGTTTGTGTTTTTCTTTGAAAAGGTAACAGTTCAACTCTGTACATGGAAAAAATAGAGGCCATGATGAACAACAGTGTACAGGTAAAATGGTCTGTGTGTGTTGAATGTTATTAGAATCAGTATTGGGGAGTAACTAACTTAAAGTAGCGACACTACTAACTTAACTAAGTTTTTTCAGTACGTCACAAAACTCTTCAGTGCTCTCCTAGTATGTCCACTCTGTGGTATTTGAATGTTTACAAATTGGCCCTATTGGCTTTCATTGTAAGTGCCTCACTGTAACCCAGATTTTTGCAGTTTTTTAAAGAAAAGGAGGGACAAATCTAAATGAATTTTTTGAGAAAATCAACATGCCACAAATGCTGTCAATTGAGTTTAACTTGTAATGAACCCAGAATATTCCTTTAATATTTAGTTGCTTTCGATTCTGTTTTATTGGTGGTGTTAATATGCTCACAGTAAATGTTTAATAAATGCTGTCACCCCATCTGTCACCAGATAAATACTTAATAAGTTAATAATATAATCTGATAGTTACAGTATTTAAAAACAAAACAGATTAGAAAATATTTACTTTTTATGAGTAGTTTTTAGTGTCGCTAACTACCTATTCAGTAGGGTAGCTTGACTGTAGTTGAATTACTTTAAATTATAACTAACTATGACTATTTTGACAAGCTACACTTTCAAAGTAGCTTTCCCAACACTGATCAGAAGTTAGTTGCTTATCTCACCGATCATTTTACAATACCCACAATGCATATTTCTCAGATATTGCCTGGTTACTGCACAAACGCAATGTGTATGAGATTTAAACAGATTGAAATGTTGATTTTGATGTATAAGAATGAGAATTATTGTTGCTCAGCATTCATTGATACTTCTGTTTGTGTTTGTGTCTTTGCAGCACCATTTAAACACGACCTGGACATCACTGACGCGCTCTGAATGTTTGGAATGGGGAGGTCAGCTGACTGGTCCAGCCTGCGACTACGTCCCTGACATCACGCTGATGTCATTCATTCTGTTTCTTGGCACATACGCCTGCTCCATGTGTCTGAAGAAGTTCAAAACCAGCAGATTTTTCCCAACCATGGTACAAGCACACCATCAACTCACGTTAATGAAGACGTTAATCAGAATGTACTGTCCTCAAGAGGAGCTTTTTAGAAATTTCCTCCCCACAGGAATACGACAGCCTGACAACCTGCACACACGCACTTTAAGCTGCTATATAAAAGTCATTGCTTTTGAATTAAACTGGTCTATTGATTTGGCAGCTCGAATGGAAAATAGTCATTGCTGATCCTTTCAAAAATGTTGTTGCTTATTAGCAATCTGAACTCATTAAAAATTGTAATCTTCATTAATCTCCTCTAATAAGAGATTACAGATTTAGAGATTATGGTTTTCACAGTCGATTCTAGTATTTGTAGTGCATTTCTAGTAAGTGATCAGTGATGTGTTTTTGATTTCATTTCTGATATTAAGTATTGCATTAAACAATTCAACATATAGTTTACTAATTATAATGTTTATTTCATTAATCATTCTTGCTATAAAACTTTTACATTTTAGTGATATTTTTAACTTTTATGTCGACGATTGACATCACATCAAAGTACTGGCAGCAATGTGACATGCTATACTCCATTTAAAAATATTTTTAACAAAATTTTTCTTGGTCTGTGCACATGCGTTATTAAGAAACTACATTTAGAATTTTCTGAAAAACTCCTCCAAGGCCGTATGTCTGATTTGCACAAAATTTGTCGTGTATCATCTAGAGACACTGGGAACAAACATTTTACAAAAGCTTTTTGATAGACCAAACCATTTGTGAATAGCACTTCAATGAATTTGACGGCGAGCACGCTAAAATGGACGCAAGGCAGTGTCTTCTCAGTGCTTTGCTGTATTGGCACGAAACTTTGTATATGTCATATCCATCATGGCTTGAGGGTACCTGCACAGTTTCGTCACAATGCCACCTAGTGGTCAGGAAATATTCCTTGGGGCATGACGAGTTGAACAATACCAAATTTTCGTATGCCGGCCATTTTGAAATTTGTCGTAAAATGCTGTATTTTACAAACGCATTGGCGTACGGTTACAAAACTTGGTATGCATCATCAGCACAATGCCCTGAGGGTACCTATGAAGTTTGGGACCAGCGCCATTTTGTGGTCAAAAATTAAAATGATATGTTTAAAAATGCTTGTAACATTTGATTAATTTGACCTATTGCCCTGTGACCGCACCCTAAAGATTCCGTGGATCCCGAGTACAGTGATAGCACATTTTCCATGGTCTGCCATACTTCCTGTCCGCCATTTTGAATTTCATTCAAAACCTACTTTTTCGACCTTCTCCTTAAAAAAGGTTCATGAAATTTTTTTAAACATTTCATTGTCTCATCACAGGACTATTTAAACTAACTGCATAAAGACAAATTTGAATATAAATATACACTTTCTCTTATATATTTAACCTAAAATAAAATAAAATATATTTTTAAAAAGAAATTTGTTACATCGCAGGACTATTTAAGTGCATAAAAATTGCACATAAAAATGTATATTCATATAGAATTTGAACCTAAAATCTTAAAGTTTATGTCCATGTTGTTAGTACAACTAAACGGATGTTTACATTTTTTGCAGGTCCGCAAACTGATCAGTGATTTCGCCATTGTTCTAGCCATTTTGATCTTCTGTGGGGTGGACGCCCTGGTTGGCGTGGATACGCCCAAACTACTAGTGCCAAGTGAATTCAAGGTGTGTTTTTGTGTGGTGAATGAATTTAGCTCTTTGTGAAGTCCCATCTATGTTACAGTAATCCTTTAATAGTACATATTATACCTCAAAACCACTCATTGAAGTACAACACTTAAAACCACTAATACATGTGCAGACATGCACAAACAGACACAGTCTATATTCTGAGAATTCTTTCTTGCATTATTGCAGGAAAACCTTTATTGACTCAAGCAAAATCAATACTGTTCTCTTTGTAACAATACTTTACAATAACTTCCATTAGTAACACTAACAAACCTTAATACTTAAAATAATGCATAAAAGATTCATATTGTTTGAAATGTCATTATAATGTCAAAGTGATGTACAGCTACTGTGAAGCTTTATAAAAACTATAGTTGTATTTAAGCATTATATTTATAATGACTAAAAAGGGTCACCCACAAAATGTTGTCTTTTTATGCATAAAAAAAGTATAAATGACTTAAATATTATTGCTTCTAAAACTAATGCACATATATTATATAATATTTATATAACATAACATAATATTTATATCTATATATATCCTATTTATATACAAATAAATATATACACATTTTTTGGTGTATATGTTCATGTGTGTATATTCAAAAAAGGAAATAATTATATAAATTCTGAATATTTAGTTATAAATCCTGTATATATATATATATGTGTAAATCCAAATATACAGTTGAAAATCTGAATAAATAGCATTTTAGTATATTAAGATTTATAACTGTATATTCTGATTTAAATTATATTTTCGTATTTACAACTATATATATATATATATTCCGATTTTTAACGATATATTCAGATTTACAAAAAGTACTGTATATATTTGAACTATATATTAAGAATTTATAAATGTGACCAGCTTTTGAGTGACTTTGATCAAGAAACACATTTAGATTTTTATGCACTATAGTACAGGGTAAAGTCTAAGCTTTCTAACAATATAATTATGTTTAAACTCTAAAGTGATTTAATCACTTAAATGCTTTCCTTTTTACTTAAGTGCACAGAACTCAAAACGTGTCTCTGGCACAAAGTGACTTAAAATGATGGAGCGGGTCACAAATATAAACAATTATTACTTTATAATATATTATACACACATATATACATGTATATACAGTATATATATATATATGTAGGTCAAAACAGTGAAATTGAATAAAATCTGCAGCAGCAATATCAGTGTACAACCCTCAGTTTCTACATTTATGGTATTGTGTCCTTCACCGTTCGCTCATAGCCGACGAGTCCAAACCGTGGTTGGTTTATACCACCATTCGGAGGAAACCCCTGGTGGGTTTACCTGGCAGCCAGCTTACCTGCTCTCCTGGTCACCATCCTCATCTTCATGGACCAACAGATCACGGCCGTCATCGTCAACCGCAAGGAGCACAAGTTGAAGGTATGAGTTGATGATGTTAAAATATTACCCAAATTCCTGGGACTGTTGTGGAATTTTATCAGGGATTAATGGCATGGGATTACAACCAATGCATGTGGAACCACCTGCTGTGTGCCTGTTATTGTTATTTCAGAGACAGGAATTAGGTTGTGATTTAATAGACCTGATTGTTTACTTGAGGTAACTTGCATTATTTTTTCACCCTGAGCGCAGAAGGGAGCCGGGTACCACCTCGATCTGTTATGGGTCTCGGTTCTCATTATCATTTGCTCGTTCATGGGGCTGCCCTGGTACGTGGCAGCAACCGTCATCTCCATTGCCCACTTAGACTCACTCAAGATGGAAACAGAGACATCAGCGCCTGGAGAACAGCCCAAATTCCTGGGAGTCAGGTGAGAGAATACTGGATCCTGACAAAAACAAAGTCAGAGCTGGTTTCAGCTGGTCTCCCAGACTGGTCAGGCTGGTCTGGTTTACTGGTTTTAGAAGGGTTTTTGGCATTTGTCAACTGGCTCACCAGCTGAATCAGCTGAATTCCAGCAAACCATCTTAGACTGGTCAGGGAAAAGTCAAAATGAAATGTAATCTTGAGCTAAACTTCAGTTATTGTGTGATTACACTTAACTATTATTATTTCAATTCTGTTTAATTAGTTCAGAAACATTTTATGCCATGTTCTGACGAGGTGTGATGGATCAAGTTTCACAACATCACAGCCAATAAGAACATATTTTTGTGTTTAATATACAGCTATATGAAGCAGGATTTTAGACCAACAAGATTTCTCTGTGGGTGGAGCTCCTTAGTGCAATGTGTCAATGTAAAACTCAAGTAATTAACAAAATGTATTGTCTTATAATTGTTTTTGTTTCCTCTGTAGGGAGCAGAGAGTCACAGGAATATTTGTGTTCATTCTGACAGGGATGTCGGTCTTCATGGCCCCCGTTCTGAAGGTTCGGACTTTATATTTTAAAACCGTATCTGTTCTCTCTTTCTCAACTCAGTGTTCCGCATACACTGGTCATTCCACCCCAGTGTTCGAATAGAACAGAGAGCAGGACAGAATATTGAGTAATTCTAGTTCCTGTTTTAGAGTGAAAGAAATATACAGTAAGTCTTAAATATCTTTTCCTCTTGTCTAGACTGGAATGTTCTGAAAAACTGAGTTTGATTTCTAAAAGGTCTAAAAAAAAAAAAACCGTCTGCACCCCCACTCACAGTTCGATGAAGAGATTACCACTTTTCCACCCGAAAGATCAAAATGCTCCCTCTAAAACTGCATCTATCAGCCCTGCCTTGGAGAAGCATATAGCTGCAGCCTGAGCTCCAAAAAGAGGCGGGAGCTCCAAACCTCCAGAAAACATATACAGAGCCTCTAACCCTTTCCCTAACCCTAAATATGTGTGGAAGTGTCACCCCCTTTTGAAGTTGGCCCAACCCCCTTCTGAAGTAACTCCGCCCCTTCTCGAGTTAGCCTGCCCTCTTTTGGAGATCTTTGGGTTGCAGCTACATCTATTGTTGCTTTGGGGTCTATGTAAATACACATATAAAGTACCCAGTGTTGGGTGTATCTGATTACAGTGTCATTAGTTACTGTAATTGAATTACTTATTAGTAAAAAAAGTAATATAACGCATTACCTTTTTTATGTACATTATTTGCGCTATAGTAATATGTATAATACATTTAAAATATGAACTAATATGTATGTCTGTTAAAGTTCCTGTGACAACTGATGGGTGTGTGACAATGAATGAGGAGGAAATATTGACATTTTGAATTTGAGCAGAAAAACAAAAACTTTTCCAGGAAAAGTGATTTAGAAAGTAACTTAAAAGTAAAATGATTAGTAATGTGATTACTTTTTAGATGCAGTAATCAGCAAAGTAATCTGGTTGCATTTTTTAGAGAATTAATTAGTAATTTGTCTTGGATTACTTATTTTGAGTAACATATAAAGTATAGTATCATCTGATACCGTGGCACTGCCACAGTACTTTGTTGAAAGGATAGTTCTAGCTTATTTAGAATACACTGTATAGATATCTGAATTATATTTTCATGACTTTGATCGACTTGAAATATATTTTGCACTTTAAAGTGCCTTTCCATATGCCTCATTGGAAAGTAATGTACCTGAACTCGGAGCTCCCTTACAAAAAGTACTGTAATGGTATCAGATGTTAATATCATGGTTCTTTGTATACAGTATATACAACGGTATTGAATGATTATCATACTCATAGCATGGTTTTTATTTGTAACTCCAAGGTACTTCAAAGAATGCAATGATATTACCATGCCATCACATATACAGGTGCATCTCAATAAATTAGAATGTCGTGGAAAAGTTCATTTATTTCAGTAATTCAACTCAAATTGTGAAACTCGTGTATTAAATAAATTCAATGCACACAGACTGAAGTAGTTTAAGTCTTTGGTTCTTTTAATTGTGATGATTTTGGCTCACATTTAACAAAAACCCACCAATTCACTATCTCAAAAAATTAGAATACATCATAAGACCAATAAAAAAAACATTTTTAGTGAATTGTTGGCCTTCTGGAAAGTATGTTCATTTACTGTATATGTACTCAATACTTGGTAGGGGCTCCTTTTGCTTTAATTACTGCCTCAATTCGGCGTGGCATGGAGGTGATCAGTTTGTGGCACTGCTGAGGTGGTATGGAAGCCCAGGTTTCTTTGACAGTGGCCTTCAGCTCATCTGCATTTTTTGGTCTCTTGTTTCTCATTTTCCTCTTGACAATACCCCATAGATTCTCTATGGGGTTCAGGTCTGGTGAGTTTGCTGGCCAGTCAAGCACACCAACACCATGGTCATTTAACCAACTTTTGGTGCTTTTGGCAGTGTGGGCAGGTGCCAAATCCTGCTGGAAAATGAAATCAGCATCTTTAAAAAGCTGGTCAGCAGAAGGAAGCATGAAGTGCTCCAAAAGTTCTTGGTAAATGGGTGCAGTGACTTTGGTTTTCAAAAAACACAATGGACCAACACCAGCAGATGACATTGCACCCCAAATCATCACAGACTGTGGAAACTTAACACTGGACTTCAAGCAACTTGGGCTATGAGCTTCTCCACCCTTCCTCCAGACTCTAGGACCTTGGTTTCCAAATGAAATACAAAACTTGCTCTCATCTGAAAAGAGGACTTTGGACCACTGGGCAACAGTCCAGTTCTTCTTCTCCTTAGCCCAGGTAAGACGCCTCTGACGTTGGTTCAGGAGTGGCTTAACAAGAGGAATATGACAACTGTAGCCAAATTCCTTGACATGTCTGTGTGTGGTGGCTCTTGATGCCTTGACCCCAGCCTCAGTCCATTCCTTGTGAAGTTCACCCAAATTCTTGAATCGATTTTGCTTGACAATCATAAGGCTGCGGTTCTCTTGGTTGGTTGTGCATCTTTTTCTTCCACACTTTTTCCTTCCACTCAACTTTCTGTTACATGCTTGGATACAGCACTCTGTGAACAGCCAGCTTCTTTGGCAATGAATGTTTGTGGCTTACCCTCCTTGTGAAGGGTGTCAATGATTGTCTTCTGGACAACTGTCAGATCAGCAGTCTTCCCCATGATTGTGTAGCCTAGTGAACCAAACTGAGAGACCATTTTGAAGGCTCAGGAAACCTTTGCAGGTGTTTTGAGTTGATTAGCTCATTGGCATGTCACCATATTTTAATTTTTTGAGATAGTGAATTGGTGGGTTTTTGTTAAATGTGAGCCAAAATCATCACAATTAAAAGAACCAAAGACTTAAACTACTTCAGTCTGTGTGCATTGAATTTATTTAATACACAAGTTTCACAATTTGAGTTGAATTACTGAAATAAATGAACTTTTCCACGACATTCTAATTTATTGTGATGCACCTGTATACTGTATAAAAAAAACATGATAACATGGTACTTTTTGTTAAGTGTTGTTACTGCCCCCTGCTGGACATTTACTCTGAGAATACTGACCTCTGAGTGGAAAAATACTTGTACCAGGATGTGAGATAATAATACATACATTTCTGTCTGCTTGCATTTGATCAAAGTGATTTCTTGGAAGACTTTCTCATTATGAGTCTGCAGAGTTTAATCTCCTCCTTTGGAATATATTGTGTTGAGGATTTTGGGATGTAGGGTGTGTTTGGTGACTTTTATCTTCCTCTAACCCTTTGATTCTGTGACTCACAATAGAGCACAATTGTTTAAAGACAAACTCTAATAATCTTATAATGTTGTGTGTTTTCTTTGAACTCCACAGTTCATTCCTATGCCTGTGCTGTACGGCGTGTTCCTCTACATGGGTGTGGCCTCTCTCAATGGTGTACAGGTAAGTTCATGTGGCTCTAGGAGTGTCATATTACCCTTCGTCAGAAAAAAGACTGTAATTCTGCTGAAAACCGGATTTGCACTGGAGCCTGGGAACCTGACAGATTCCAGAACTCGATCTGTGTTTGGAATCACAGTGAAAGTCAGGATAGGTCAGGTTTAGGTTAGGATTTTCACAGTGTAATGCATCTAATAGCTTTTTAAAATGAGTGCATTTCAGGAAAGAATGTCTTGCATTTAATTATTGTTGTTTTCTAAGGCATTACTATTACTCTAGAGCACAACAGTCTGGTTCTTGAAGAGAAAATATTTTCCATTGGGAAATTGATTATTAACGATAACTTATAAACCTTTAAAGACAGACCTACCATGAGCTCTGAGGTTGTTAATCGATGACATATGCTTCTGATGAAGCCATCAATCTGTGTTATTTTAACCTAATTTAAAAAATTACCGTGATCCTGATGAGCAACGATCCACCAATCAGAGAATCACAGCAAACAAAGTGCACGAAAAGAGCTCTGCAGCATCCGCCCTCTCGAATAACGCAATCCAGTCGGTCTCCCTACACTCAGAAACTACTCATATATTTGTATATACAGTATCTGAATATTTTGCAATGTACATTAAATATACTGACTCTATACTTGTAATAAACACCATTAAAATCAATAGCGTTATATTTTTCCATAGTTTTTTAATTCAATTACATAATTTGCAATGCTTCATTAGATTGTAGTTCATTCCCTCATTAAAGATGAACACAGTCTTGTACCTATTGATTTTTTTGTCTGATATTCAAATATGTGTAAATAAATCTTCTTAAAAGTTTGGAACAAAGTGATTCAGCTTTATGAAGGATTTTATGAAATCTCTATGGAAAAATGTTATGGGAAAAATACTTCCCAAGATGGCTACTGATGCACTCTATTACTCAGATTTAGGGGTTTAAATAAAACCTGTACCCTAACTTTTAAACTTTGGTGCATAACTTGTCATGCACAGGTGCACTCTTTACTGTATAAGCAATCACATTTGCATTTTTTTCAACTGTCTGGGGATAAAACGGGTGGGAAAAAAAATGCTTTAAATACATTCTAGATGTCCCTAGATATGGGGGAGCTCTTTTGACCCAGAACACCCTAACAACCACACAAACCACCATTGCAATGGCATAGAAAAACAGTCAGAACATCTTAGCAACCACATAGCAATGCCCTAGTGGCCTCCCACGAGAAATATACAAATCTAGCTATATATGGTAACAAATATACATATTGTGTATGATTACAATATGATGTCTGCCTGTGTGTAAACTATATTGATTAATAACATATGAATAAACCATGCATGCATTTTTGTTTGTTTGTAGTTTATGGATCGTTTGCAGCTGTTGCTGATGCCAGCAAAACATCAGCCAGATTTGATCTACCTGAGACACGTACCGCTCAGACGAGTTCACCTCTTCACCTTCATACAGGTGTGTGTGATTATACGTTTAGCCTGATACTATGCTCAAATCTAATCTTTAGACCTGTACAGTATATGTTTAATGACAGCATGCTTGTGTGTGTGTGCACAGGTGGTCTGTCTAGCTCTCTTATGGGTGCTGAAGTCTACAGTAGCAGCCATCATATTTCCTGTGATGGTGAGTATTTTCCTAGTGAACACACTGGCACACTCAACACATATAGGGTTGATTCTTCAACATTGTTGGGGGTAATTTGATTACACAGTAATTAGTTACTGTAATCTTATTACTTTTTAGTTAGTGTGACACAAGGCATTACATTAAAAATTCTTGTAATCAGAGTACAGTTACTGACTTTCAATGAAGGTAATTACTTTTAAGTACATTACTTGGCTTACACATATTTCTAAAGTAATATTTATGTATAATACATTTAAAATGTGAATTTATATGTTCATATGTACGTCTGTTTGCGTTTCTCTGACAGCTGAAGGGTGTGCGACAATGAACAAGGAGGAAATATATAGACATTTTGAATTCGTTGAGCAGAAAAACAAACATTTCTGTAAAAAATGTGTGATAGAAACTTAAAAGTAAAGTAATCAGTAATAAAATAATTTTTTAGATAAAGTAATTAGTAAAGTAATCTGATTGCAATTTTAGATAAGTAATTAGTTATTTGTAGTGGATTACAGTTTTTTATAACTTACCCAACACTGTTTTTTTAATTAGTGGAACTTTTCTGACCCCTGGAATGATTTTAAGAAAAAAATGTTTTTTAAAGCAACCATTCTAGTTTTAAAGGATATATAATAGATTTAAACATCTTTATTGTGTCTCTATAATTACTTGTTTTTAATTTAGTTGAATCAGGTGTAAAACATACATTATAAGTACTGCATAGTTTTGGTACTGGAACCAAACATTTGGGTGTAAATAAGGTGGCTCCGAAAAAGTGCTTTTGTTTTGTTCCCAATCATGTCACCTGTAACTGAGTACAATTTTGTGTTGATATGACAAAGCAATCAAAAGTTATAGCATTACAAAAATAATTTATCTTAATGTCCAAAAACATCTCCAAGTGTACAAAAGCCTCTGCAAACAAATAAAACATATTAATTGTACATAAGAACAAATAACACATGCAAACACAACAATGACTAAAGTTTTGCATGGAATGTAGACTTGATTTTAGTAATGAGATTTCACAGAATGAGTTTAATTCTGTGCCATTTGAGTCATCATTGAGTCTGTATCATGTACTTGGCACCATCTGCTGGTCGCCATATGTAACAGTCACAAATCACATTTCTCTCTTCCCAAATATGGATGACTTTTTTCACCAATTTGAACCCAATTCGATTGGTTTAGCTTTCCATGACGCTTTCCTGTGACAGGGTTGAAGGGTTAAATCCATATCTTCAGAAGCGATATGATAGGTATATGATTGTATGTTATTGTTCAAGAGAAATACATTTAAATAAATTCCTTCCATTGTCTTAACGGGTCAACCCTTATGGGATGAACCAGTTGTGACCTTTCACCTTCGGACTTTCTGGATGCTATACAGCTTTAAATAGTTTTTTGTAAATCTATGAATCAAATTTAACCTAAAAATATTTCACATTTTCTCAAATTTAGCTCCGAGCCCCATAATGTTCTCTGTTCTATAATGCCAAAAGTCATCGAAATAAAAGTACATTTAGACGTACTTGACCAGTGTTTGCCAAGTTGTTACAATTTTTCTTTTAAAATTCTTTAATAATTATGTTTCTCCATTAATATTCAGTATATTTTTGTGTCTATCATTATACACTTTAGGACCACAATAAAACTACAAATTATGGGGGGGTCTTTATTGCCGATGTACACTACGATCAAGAATGTATGCATTTTGAATGGTTTTCAATACGGGTCAAAATAACCCAAAGGACAAAAGGAGCATGCAGTTTCTTAAGACAATAGGAGGGTTAAGTTAATTTTGTTTCTAATTTAGTGTTGAAAGGTTAAATTTGCCAGAATTTCTCTTCTTCTTTTTTTTGGGCTTTTTCCCACTCAGATTTTTAAACTTATAATAAATTTATAAATAGTTAAAATCAGGAAAGTTTTAAATGACCCTTTTCGTAAAAAAGGGTCATCCATCTTTATCTCCAATACTGCTGTCATTGCCATCATGCCAAGCATTTTAGAGAACAATTTAGTTTTTTCCAAAAATATTTGTTTCTTTACTTTAGTACCATCACACATGATTCCAAAATCAAATTGAAGGTTGATCAAGGCCATGATCAGATTTTTCTTCCATGCCACATGATAAACTTTTTAACAGAATTTTATTTTTTTTAATTTTCCAAGATTTGATTCTTTTTATTTTTCAAGTAGTCAAAAGCACCTCTATTTGAAGAATTGCCTTTATAAACCCTATAGCTGCATTCTGAGATATCTCTTTCTGTGTTCCCAGATTCTTGCATTGGTGGCAGTGAGAAAAGCCATGGATTATATGTTCTCTCAACACGATCTCAGTTACCTGGATGACGTCATGCCTGAGAAAGACAAGAAGAAAAAGGAGGATGAGAAGAAGAAGAAGAAAAAGAAAGGAAGCATAGACAGCGAAACGAATGACGTGAGTGTGTGTTGTGTTGTGTATGTGTTGATTTAGTTTAGATATTTGCGTTGCTGTAGAACTCTAGTGGTAAGAATGTCCAACCCCCTGCGTTTACAGTCGGATTTTCCAGCCAATGAGAATGTTCCCAGCATAAAGATCTCCATGGAGACCATGGAACAGGACCCAATGCTGGGGGAGAAACCCTCAGACAGTAAGTAAATGCGCAGGGCTTCTCTCAAACCTCACGCAGGGGTTACGGCTGCCACTCTGTCCTCATACTAACAAAATTAATAATGGCTCTGTCTGCCTGACTTTACGCACTCCTTCATGATTTCACAAGAAAACATCTCTCCCTCACTTTCTCTTGTGGTTATGATTGTGCTTAGTTTGCTGGCCGGTGTGGATCAATAATCTGCTAAAGATAACAAAAAATGTTTTGCATTCCTGTTCTTTACTAACTCTTTAACTTCTAACCACTAACTAATCAACCTTTCTATTTCAGCCACTTTATAACACCTTTTTATCAAATATCTAATGATCAGCATTGTGTGTGTATGTATTATTAACAGTGCATATATTTGTTTCTTATAGGAAATAAGCCCACGTCCTTCCTCACTCCCTACTGACGGAAAGCACTTTTTTCCTTCCAAGAATGTGTCAAGGTAAATCTGTGTGTGTCTTTCTAAAGGTCAATGTATACTCTGGTTGTCCGCATTGCTGGTTAGTGCTGGTGAAGCTTAAAGGGATAGTTCACCAAAAAATGATAATTCTCTCATCATTTACTTACCCTCATGCCATCCCAGATGTGCATGATTTTATTTCTTCTGCTGAACACAAATTAAGATTTTTAGAAGAATATCTCAGCTCTGTTGGTCAATACAATGCAAGTTAACAAGGTCCAAAACTTTGAAGCTCCAGAAGGCACATAAAGGCAGCATAAAAGTATACCATAAAACTCCCGTGATTTAAAGATTTACTGTTTTAGCGGCATACCCAAAGGCTTATAACTCGAAAAAAAAATGAAAACAAGGAGGGTCAAGTGTTTGGTATCATTGTAAAGAAAACGTTTCAATGTTTTAATGATATAGATTATGATAAATTCTGAGATTCTCAGCCTAAGAGACTGCTGAAAAATCACAAAATAACTTTTTTTCCTTATTTTTCTGATTTGACATTATATATCTCTGGGTGTAAATAAGGTGGCTCCGAAAAACTGCTTTTGTTTTGCTCCCAATCATGTCACTTGTAACTGAGTAAAATTTTGTGTTGATACGACAAAGCAATCAAAAGTTACAGCATTACAAAAATTATTTATCCTGTTATGTCTAAAAACGTCTCCAAGTGTCCAAAAGCCTCTCCAAACAAATAAAACATAATACTTGTACATAAGAACAAATAACACATGCAAACACATCAATGATTAAAGGTGTGCGTAGCATACAGACATGATTTTAGTAATGAGATTTCACAGAATGAGTTTAATTCTGTGACATCTGAGTCATCATTGAGTCTGTCATGTACTTGGCGCCATCTCCTGGTGGCCATATGTAACAGTCACTAATCACATGTCTCTCTGCCCAAATATTGATGACTTTTTGGACTGATCTGAACGCAGTCTGATTGGTTTAGCATTCCATGATGCTACATCATTTCCGACAATGAGCTTAAAGGGTTATATCCATATCTTCAGAAGCGATATGATAGATGTGGTTAAGAAACAGATAAATGTTTAAGTCCTTTTTTACAATAAATATGTGTGTTCATGTGAAGACTGAGTTCTTCTTTTGTTTTTTGCCGATTTGCATCCTTTGTGCATATCACAACCTACGAGGCAGGGAGGAGAAAAAAACAGAGGGATGAAGCAAAGGAAAAAAATAATAAATAAATCATATTTGCACAACAGCCTAGTAGGTGACGATAAGCATGAAGAATGCGAATCGGCAAAAAACAAAAGAACCCAATGAACGTTCATAGGAGGGCTGTTTGAAAGTGGATTTATAGTAAAAAAGGACTTGAATATTGATTTGTTTCTCACCCACACTTATCATATTGCTTCAGAAGACATGGATTTAACCACTGGAGTCGTTTGGATTACTTTTATGCCTCATTAATGTGTTTTATGGAGCTTCAAAGTTCTGGCCATTATTGACTTGCATTGAATCTTCGTTTGATGAGAGAATTTTCATTTTTGGGTGAACTACCCCCTTATGCAGCTTGTTGATGACTAACCAGCATACCAGCATGGGATCCAACATAAAACATTGTATGCTGGTGGCTTTAAACGCAGTTCATTCATTTAAAAAAAACAATTCATCAGATGTCATCATAAATAATGAATGTCCATGAGTAATGTTTATATATGTATGTTAGCATCTAACAGCTCTTTCTCTCCCTTTCTCCTAGTCAGGATTTAAACCCCTTTAAGAAGATGGTGCCTCAGATTAGAATCGATCTGGACCCTGATCACAACAAATTCTTCTGGAAAACACCAGCCTCAGAAACATCCCTGTAAACACTCAAAATGATCCAATGACCTACTGAAAACCCCTTTAAACTGCCACTTTCAGGCACAGAGAAGGATTGTTTAGACTCAAGTTTTTCAGCTAAACAGATACTCAAAAACAACCAAAAAATTACCAAATTTAGCTTCTTTATATCCAAACAAATGGCATTTCAACACTAAAACCAATAGTTGCATAAGCACAAACTCTACCAAAGAGTTTTTATTTTGATTGCATTTTTTACTCCTCAAAATATCCTCTTGATTTTTTTAGGTAGCATTTCTGTCGAGAAACGTATTTTTGCTTTAGTTATAGTTTTTGGTTGTGGGTCCAGAAAATGCTAATCCAATTTTTAGTTCCATTAAATTATGGATACTTCTTAACTATAGCCATAATATTTTTTATAAAAAAGAAAGCATCTGAATGATATCATAATCAGTCTTAATAACATAGAATCCAATTACATAAAGTGATTTAAGTGGTTTGAGTTTTCCTTCGGCCAAATAACTGCACTTCATTCAAATGAGCACAAATATTTTGAAAATGTCAATAAACAAATTCATATTAGCATCTCAGTTTTCTTTAATACCTTTTGTATTTTTCAGAAAACTCAAACCTTTAGTGTTTAAGAAGCATATTTAAACCAGTGGTGGGCATAACTATTTATCTCAATAAGGGAATCTATAGTTTTAATAAAAAAATAAAAAAACATTTTCTGTGCTTAACAAGACACTTGAGTTTTCTTAAAATGGGAAACACTCGATATGAATATTATCCTATAGTTCTACCTCTTAATTGACTGTAGTTGCCAGGCACTCTGTGTTTGAGTGAAGCACTTTTCTGTGCTGTATGTTACAGATATTGGCTCTGATTTTAAAATTGGTGCGATGTTGATTTTACGGGAAGAGTGGGCGCCGTGTAGGATGCCTCTATAACTGTCTATAGAAATCCCCTCTGCCCTTTTGTGAACTCAAGATCTGTGTCTTTGTTCATACGTAAATGACTATCCATAACAAGGTGGACACTTTCAATGTGATTTTGTTCAGTGTATTTACTATGAAGCAGTTATTGATTATGATGATTTTATTTTCTGGATGTTTTTATTGTACATTTCTTAAAAAGAAGTAATGATGTAGATAGAGAAGTCTTTTATACTGAGTTGAAACTTTGAGAGGTGTTATTCCTCAATGTAAGGACTCAATAAGATATTTAATGTGGAACACGGCTGCACCAAGTGACAGCAATAAGAATAAACTTTTTGTGTTGGTGAACATAAATGCTGCCATTAAGACAGATCATTTTTACTCATATTCAGCACTGAAAGATTCTTCAGTAAGCAAATTTGGTGTACTGTAGCTTATTTTGAAATTAAAGCATATAAAGTTGCTGTATTTGGACATTTTTGGACAATCATCAGTTTTGAATGATCCACAGTCGTTAAAACTTGAATATAGAAACACAAGTCAGTGTTTGTAAATAGACAGTCTGTTTTAGCACATCATCATCATCATCTCTGATCAGTGATGTCTTCCATGATTGTGATTGTATCAAATTGCCTGTATGTTTTTGAGAAATATATTTCAGCAAGATGGATATTAAGCACAAGGTGAAATTTCTTTCAGATGCACGGCTCTCATGATGTTTTTTATTTTATTATTAACCTGTTGAGTTGTATTTATTATCACTTTTCTCTTCTGGACGCTACTCTGTCTGATGCTACAGGTAATAATGAGATTATCAGTTGATCGTTGTTCTGTTAAAGGGAATCACCCTGTAGCACTATGAGGCCATGGGCAAATTAAAGCAATTATTAAAACTGATTCTGATGGTGTGGTGCTTGAAAATGAGCTTTGTTTGTATTGATCAATCCTGAAGACATTTTACACTACAAATAAATAGCATTATCTACTATCCTATATGAACTCAGGGCCATAAACCTGCAGATAGATGATCCATACAAGCATAGAAAATACCAAACATTGTGTTTTGGGGCTTAAAGGAATATTCAGAGTTCAATACAAGTTGAGCTTAATCTGCATTTGTGGCATAATATTGATTACCACAAAAAATAATTTCAACTCATCCCTCCTATTCTTTAAAAAAGCAAAAATCTGGGTTCCAGTGAGGTAATTACAATGGAAGTGAATGGGGTCAATCTGTAAACGTTTCAAAAGTATAGCCACAAGACGTAAACAGTATGCGTGTTAACATAATTTTAGTGTGATAAAATCACTTACTAACCTTTTCTGTGTAAAGTAATAGCCAATTTTACAACTTTGTTGCCATGATGATGTACTGTCAACAAACCATATAATGACTGTAAAAAGTAAGATTTTACTAAGATTTTAACTTTACAGCTCAAATAATACATGAGTTTTAACAGAAGAATTAATGTAAGTGTTTTTATCAAATTATAAGCTTCACATTTTTTCCTTTAACCCTTGTGTAGTGTTGGGGTCAAAAGTGACCCCTTTTTAACTTTGCTTCTTTAAAAAAAACATGGTTTCCTTAATCTCAATGGCATAGGTTTTGGTGACTTTTCCACATTTGCTATATATACACACACAAAAATTGGACTGGATTTTGGTGGTGTGGTGGTGTTACAAATAAACTCACACTCATTGTGTTTGGGGTCAAATTGGACCCCACATAGGAAATGAATGGGTGAGATGATAAAACTGAGCATTTGTTTGTTAATTTGTCAAATAAAATCAATAAATCAGCCACAATGCAGAACACACAGAAATGAAGGGGTGATGCTAAAACAAGGGATGTGCTGAACGACTAATTTCACGGACGTTTAAATTGAAATGTTGAAGTCGACTAGTCTACAAGTCTAAAAAGAAACCAACCTTCAGAAAACATTTTTAAAAATGTGTTTGTGCGACCCATTTAAAATACTTAATCTATTCCAAATCCGAAGCTAAATTTCACAGAAAAAGGTCATTTATCTGCGCCATCTTGCCTTGCATTATGATCATTGAAGAATAACGTACAAGCATGCACAGAAGCATGTAAAGAAGACTCAGATGTGAAAACATCCATAGGGACTTTCCAATGTTTGGAAATCAGATTCCTGCACCACCACCAAAGTGATTTCATTACTACTTTGCTGAGTTTGCTCGTCTAGCGAGAGGACATTTTCCTGCGTGTGCCTGAGTGAGAGAGGGAAGAAGCATGCGCAGCCTGAGGTAAAATGAAATTTGGTATCTTCTCCAGATATCCTCTTTTTAAAATAATATTTGTATTATTAATTCTATTTAAAATATGTAACATTAATATGACAGTAATTTAAGCGCAGCCTCTGTAAAAATATAAAGCCAAACGTCAATGTGTAAAAATGATGATCAGTTTAATGGAGGGAAATATTAACCGACTAGTAATTCCAGTGTTGACTAGCAGCATCAGAACTGTTTAGTCGACTAGTCTCGTACATCCCTAACTATAACACATCTACAATGTGGAAGGCACATCCTCACATACACACCCACACAATCTCACATTGGAAAGAATAGGTGAGACTATAACAGAGAGCATTTTTTATTTTTGCAGAACACACACAGAAATGAAGGGTTATGACCATAACCCATTCACAATGGAGAATACACACAAATACACACACACACTGAAATGAAAGGGTGAGACAATAATACTTAGCACACACCAAACATGCTCACACACATGCACGCAGACACACACACACACACACACACACACACACAGATCAAAGGCTGAGTTTGAGACAGTTGACCTTTTCCACTGAGCGAAAGTTTATGCTTAGAGGTGGGAACTGCACCTTCACTGTTCATTCCTGTTCATTTATGTTTATTGCTGTTGGTTTTGTTGACATTTTTTTGTATTAATTTACTCTGAATTACTGAATTGGTATTGATAGGTAACAAAAATCTTACTCTAAGTCTTCTCTTTGTAACATCATGGTCAGTAATCATAATGTGGCATCATTGCAAAAACTGACACTTCAAAACACCAAACCAAAATAATGCTACATTTTGACATAAAAAAAAAAAAAAACAAACAAAAAAAAAGAATTTTCATGTCTTTGATAATGTCTAAATATATAAGTTGTGATAAGATAAAAAATAAATAAAAATCTGTTTGCTTCAACCAGGCAAATGAGTGGACCTCTGCAGCCATCTACTGGTTGTAGTTGTAATTTCATGTAATTTTAATTAAAAAAAAAAGAAAAGAAATTCCAGTAGATGGCAGAAATCTCCCCCTAATGCATGACACATTTTTCATATTTTCTCCATGAATGAAATTGTGTAATGTAGATATTCACTTAAGTAAATGTAAAGTAAAATGTTCTTATTTTATATGTAAATGACTGGTGTCGTTTAGCAATTTAAAAGTAAATAAGGTAAATATATATATATATATATACAATCCTCCCCAAAACTGCACAACTTTAGAGTTTTGAAATGAATGAATTTTTTAAAAAAATGTATTACTTGATTATGGTACAGAATTACAAATTTGACCCCAAACACTATGAGAATGCACCCATAACAAACAGAGTATAACGGTTAAATCCTCCAAAAATTCATTCTCTTTCATTGTAAGTGCCTCACTGTAACCTCGATTTTTGCTTTTTTAAAGAAAAGTACGGATGAGTCAAAATTATTTTTGGTGGTAATCAACATTATGCCACAAATGCTATCAACTGAGCTTAACTTGTAAACCTGGAATATTTATTTGGCAGCGTAACACATCCTGCAATGTTTGTGGTGCAGCAAACATGAATATTACTTAAAATCTAAATTTTTAAATGGGTAATGACATGCCTTTTTTATCATTTTAATATGTTCCTTGAGGTTTGCTTATAATATTAGTAAGGTTTTTTGCACAAAAAACAGGCATGTATTTGCAAAACAGTATAATTTTCCACCCTCATTCTGACCCTCTGTCAGAAACATTCGGTTTTGGGGGGCCTGGATTAGATCAGCGAGTATTGACGCTGACTACCACCCCTGGAGTCACGAGTTTGAATCCAGGGTGTGCTGAGTGACTCCAGCCAGGTCTCCTAAGCAACCAAATCGGCCCGGTTGCTAGGGAGGGTAGAGTCACATGGGGTAACCTCCTCGTGGTCGCGATTAAATGGTTCTCGCTCTCAATGGGGCGTGTGGTAAGTTGTGCGTGGATCGTGGAGAATAGCATGAGCTTCCACATGCTGTGAGTCTCCGTAGTGTCATGCACAGCGAGCCACGTGATAAGATGCGCGGATTGACTATCTCAGAAGCGGAGGCAACTGAGACTTGTCCTCCGCCACCCGGATTGAGGTGAGTAACCGCGCCACCACAAGGACCTACTAAGTAGTGGGAATTGGGCATTCCAAATTGGGGAGAAAAGGGGATAAAAAAAATAAATAAAAAAATAAACACTCAGTTTTGGCGCTGATTCTCCTTTAAGACTTGACGGTAAACGCCCACTATTATGATTGGCTCTGTTCTCTTGACTGACCTGCTTTCTCTACTTGCCATCTACTGGGCAGGATACGGAAGTGATAAGGTAAAGTAGGTGTTGATGTGTTGTTGTGGAGACAGTCAGATGCAAATGTCTACCACAGTGTGACATCACAGTGAGGAGGAAGTTTTGAGTTCTGAAACTTACAGTATGTTTTTATAGTACAATGACCTCTTATATGTCAAAAGATTAAGGAAAATTAGATTCTTCATGTCATGACTCCTTTAAGTAAAAAAACTCTCGACAAAAAGCAGGTTTGTTCCCACTTATCACCCTCAGGAAAAATAAGCCTTTCTAAAAGTTAATTTACCTCAAAGATCAAAGTGCTTCAGGCCAAATAAGATACGTAACAGAACCTTGCAGGAATCTGTGTCTAATCTGGATAACAGCCTAGAGGCCAAGACACCGTGTTTCAGTCCTTGTAATCTCAACCTCAACACATTAGAGCTGGGATCATCACTGTCTTTCCCTCTCCTAACCTGTCTGAATCATATATCATATTATTATTATTATTATTATTATTATTATTATTATTGACCAGTCTGGGAGACCAGCAAAACAACTATAGGCTTGTTTAAGATTTTTTCAGTAGACTACTTTTTATGAGTAGCTTTTATCTTGACATGCTACAGTTTCAAATTAGCTAATGCTGCTATTTCCTTTCCGACAAAATCCTTGACATGTGGCCTCATTGGAATCCTTTTTACGCACATGTTTTACCAAGATAAGCTGTATTTACCTTCAAATGAACAGGAGAATGACTAGTTATTATTTAAATTTCTCACTATCACAGCCCTGGCCTTCTAAAGAAGATAACCAAAGCTGGGTTCCACATATTTTCCATCTCAGTACTTAATGGAGCTCATCATGAGAATGGATTTAGTGCGTAATGAACCCAAAAGGCCCATGACTATATTACGCACACTAGACTAAATGCCATCATGTGGTTGGACAAATTTAACAGGGAATCGTTAGGAGATACTTTGATCATCTCCTGAAATGTGGCCTTTCTCACGGATTTCACCTTTCCTACACTGTGTGGTGGAGATACCAGTTGTCCTGAACTTATAATGGGATGTTAACAATGGCACGTCTACTTTATTAACCCCCATGGGTCACTGTATTACAATGAGTATGTAAGTTAAGTAAGTGGTCATTTAGGTGACACTGGGAGCGAGCCGACAACCTTCCATTTACCAGCATGAGCCACACCACCTCTCAGTCTTGAAGGTTTATTTTTGTCCTTATGGTCAAGCAATACATCATAAATATAGTCATTTAAACTAAATGGTTTAACGCTTAATAATAGCTTTAAATAACAAGCCATTAACAACCATTACAGAAAGTGTGGTGTTGGTACTATGGTATAGTGATGGTATCAGATGGTAAAAACATGGTATTTTGATATAAGTGTTGCTGGGGCTAGTTGTCACATGTTTAAACCTTAAATGCATGGGAATTTTCCCAAACACTCTTACATATTCGGGTCTTTAGAGACCCGGCACTTATTTCTATCACAAACTGATCTACAACTTGCACAGATAGTGTCATTTTTCAAAATAGTTTCAAAAAAATTTGAAAATAATAGAATAAAATATATTTTGATGTTTTATTTTTTCATAAATTAAAGAGAAAATGCAACAAAATCAGGACAAATCTAGAACAGGATGCATTACTTTCACACTGAAATTTCCAGAGACGCAACTGACTGTCAAAAACATATTGAGATACACATAACACAAGATACACATAAGTTTCACATAAGTATTTGTTCAGGCACTTATTGAGTCTAAACTGATACACAACTTACATAATTTCAATAGTACACCCAAATGACAATAGTCAAATCATACTGTTCATGTGTTAAACTTGCTATAGTTTACTTCCATGTTGTTTTTTCATCAAATAGCAATGTCAAATGTAAATCAAGTCAATCACTAAAACAACAGCGCCACCTTGCACCATTGTTGTTAACTCATAGTTCCACAGAAAATCAATGTGATATAGTATTTATTTGTATGAGTATAGTACTCATTCCTCTTGTAATAAGCAAAGAAATTAGATTTCCTGTGATGTAATGACCTTTTAAATGATTTATTTTCTTTAAAAAGGTCAACTGTCTCAAACTCTCTCTGTGTGTGTGTGTGTGTGTGTGTGTGTGTCTGCGTGCATGTGTGTGTGTCTGCGTGCATGTGTGTGAGCATGTTTGGTGTGTGCTAAGTATTATTGTCTCACCCTTTCATTTATGTGCAATTTTGTCATATTTTTTGTCTTAGACTATTTCTAAAAGATTAAGATTAAGAGAAAGATTGAAGAATACTAAAGAGGTGTGGGCACAACTCCAAAAAATGGATGAGGTACAGGGAGTGGAATGAGGTCCCGGGTCACTAAAGACCCAAGGTATGCGTTTAAGGGTTAAGTTGTCACAAGAGCTATATTTCAGTAATTTTATGAATATTTTCATCCAAACTAAAATTCTAATATCATCGTCTTTTTTTAATAGCTCAAGTTAACACAGTAAAATCATATGATAATAGACTATTAATGACAGGTTCCCACTATGACAACTTATAGTTTAAAAACATGCCTCTGCATTGGGGCACGTTGTCACAAAAGGTAAACGTGTTTGAAATTAAATGTAGCCTATCGTTTTACCGGGCAACATCATTTGCAATGTTCAATAGCGGTTTTGTAGCCATGATTTTAAAGGTGATGTATGCTATTTTTGAAAAAATGTAATGACAAGCTGAAAATATCCCAATTATCCTGAAAGAAATTGTTGAAAAAGGTGCCATTAAATATTACACGTCTGTGTGTGACAGCGCTAATCTCCGTAAACAGCGAAAAAATAATTTGCCGAGGTCAGTTCGACTGTCAAGTTTAACAACGCTATTTTGCAACCATTGCTTTGCTGAGTGAATTAAAATTGCGTACAGCACTTTTAAGGTATGTAGACAAAGCTTAGAAATATTCGCTGTAGTTAAAAACGTGACAAATAGCGCCATTCGCCTTATGCCATACTGAATGACTACAATTTTCATATACTGTGACATTTACAGGGTATTCCATGGTACCAGAGATTATTTAGCACCACACGGAGCTCTTAACACACAACGGTCAACGGATGTAGAAAGGAAGTCCCGCCTTACAGTTAAAAGAACCAATCACCTTTTAGATTCAGACATCGCCTGTCAATCAACTCTAGAACGCGCATGCGCATTAGCCATAAAAGCCGGTAAAATCGCGTTTTTTAACGTAATCTGAGATCAAGAATTCGGCTAAACCCACGGTTATCTAGTGATATTTAGTGGGCAACAAGTAACACTACAGGAATTGCATTCAGATCTTAGATGAGTCCTGTCTATCTAGACGTGTCCAGTAGGTGGCGGTGTGTGTGTGTTAGAATGCGCATGCGCAGTATGATGAGTGTGCTGGCTCCTGAAGACGGCTGACACGTGAGAGGCGCTTCAGCACATTGCTGACTTTTGACATGAATCTGCCCACGCGATATGTTTTTCAGCATTTAATCGAATGCACTGATTTTTTGTCACTCGCATTGGCAATAACAAACAGTAGTGAAATCTGTATGGAGGGCAAGAAGGAGGCGTGGTGTGACGTCAGAGTTCCAGTTTGACAGGAAAACTCCCCAAATTTGGTGCGGGCTTCCTGCGCTCAGCCTGTCAACATGATGCGCCTCTACCGCACGTGTATCGAAATTTCGGCGCGCCACCGACAGTGGAACAATATTGCCGAATTATCAGTGAGGTTTTCCAGCACCAAAGCTGCACCACGGTTCCGAAGAATGGACTATCAGGTTAGCAGGAATTATTTAAGTAGAATATGACGCCTGCTGTTCGTATTTGTGCTGTTTGGAAAAATATTCGCCATTAAATGACAGTTTGAAAGTTGTTTTTGACTTTGATCTGGACTTTAAATCATTTGGATCAAACTGTAAATACACTGGAACGAGTGACTGTTATGGTTTAAAATCGGCTGATTCTTTTTCAGCGTTTGTTACATCAGCCGTTATAGTTTAAACTCAAAAGCGCGGCAAAACTTTTACGCGTATTGTGCGCGTGGTGAGATAAAGCGATTCTGCATACTTCCATTCATGCCACGTGCTCGGTGTGCAGGCAGCTATAACTGACATGTGGTTCAATGACATAAGGATTTTCAACAGGCCAATTTTAAAATACAAAAAAATAAGAATATCTGTTGCAATTGTTCAAACATTAAGAATGTTGTGTACACATAAATTCATATTAAAATTTTAAATTAAGTGATTTTAGTGTTTTTTCATCTAGATGAATTGGCCTAAAAAAATGTCACGTGGTGCGACCGTGAATTATCTTAAAATTCATTAATTTTCCTTAACATGCTTAACATTTTTAACAAGTTCTCAGTAATATAAAGTGTTTAGAAATAAATTATTTGCATTTGTTGTGAGTTTTTATAAATAATGATCTCATATTGTTGTTCTACAATGTCACAGTCGCCTTCTTAAATGTAAAGACTTATTTTTCCTGTAAATCAAATAAAAATGTTTAAAAAATACCATTCACTTAAGCATACTGTATCAGTGATTAATATTTCAGAATTTAATACAGTTATTGCTATTATTGGTCGCTCCGAATGACATGAAGACCTCATATAGTAAAAAATCTATTTAAAGAGATCAATAAACGATAAATCCCATACAAAAAAATAGATTTAAACCAGATTTTATTAAAATTTAACAGAACAAACATTTCATAATTTTTTGTATTTTTTGTATTTTTTTTTTCTAAAAATCTCATCACAATCATTTATAAGTGCAGCACGCATTCATGGCTTTGTTTTGAACAAACATTTCATTTAACTTGACAATCATCATGTTGCTGATGGGTATTTGGGATGTATACGTGAAAGTGGGGTAAGTGGTGTTAACTGCAGGCATTTCTTTAACCCCAGTTATTTCTGAACTTTGCCCAATCTTGGCTGCTCAACTTAAAGTAGTGTGAGGTTGCTGGCTCAGGTTCTGAGATGACAGCATAACATCTTTCTTACAGTAGAAAATGACATCTGGAGTTTGTGTCCACATGAATAAGTTTTTTTCACCCGACTGCCGCATGGACTTCCTCTCGCACAACCTCAAGGACCTGGCCTACATATGGAAGCTCATCATAGGTTACAATCACAAACTTGCCACTCAAGTCTTGAAGACTAGCTTGTTCCCTTGGTGGTTCAGGAGTGCTTGAGGGATCCTCAGTGTGGCACATGGTGTCCTTCAGGTCTACTTTCACTGGCTGGTAACATAGGCATGTCTTCATTTCTGCATACTTGCAGAAGCATTACACCTCCCTATGACTAATTTGTGCAGCTTGTGAAGACAAAACCTGGTGTATCTTTAAGGTGCCCCTCACAGCTGTCAATTTGCCTGGAATCAGCTCATCATACTTCTGAATGCTTTCTTCGCTTACCCAATGGTGAGTAATAGTTGACCCAGATTTTTTGGCCAGCATCTCATACAAGTCCAACGGAGTCTGCAGCTCGCCTCCTCGTTGAACATAGAGATCTGCATCCCTCTTTACGGCACCACCAATGCCATCCGGGGCACCCTTTCCATGGGACTTTTCTGAATAGTTCCATGTAACATGCTTGAACCTATAAAGGAAAGGCACAGTACTAAGCAGGTAAAAGTTTGCTTTGTTCCTGTACTGTGTAACGGGTCCATCACTGATTATATGTAGAACTGTAATCTGTGGGCAGGTTGCCCGAAGCTCTTTCAGTATGGGCTCCAGGTGTGCCCACACTGCCCGCTCATCATGGCGGAGGCTGTCTGACAGTGTAGCATACGATTTGGTGCCATGGACTGTGTAGAGGACAGAAGTGTGTATTGTGGCCTGCTTTTGGCTGCCTCAAATGATAAGCTTGTATTTCTGTACTCATCTTGCAGGCATAGTTTTCTGAAAAATCATTGTGAAGAACCGCTTCAGATTCAGTTAGATTTTGTTTAGGTCACGAAACTGTTCTGTTTGGTGGATCCAGTTGAATTGATGTATGGCTGAAGGTTCTAGCTTTTTGTTGAACAGCTCTTTTAAGTCTTGGATTGTCCCTGTGTATGTTTGTTTTAAAACATTTGCAAAGGTTTTCTCTCCGTTGGTTGAAGTTACCCACTCCCATTGTTCCCAAGAAACCTCAGTATGGTCTGTCTCAGGAAATTCAACTTCATCAAAGCAGCATTTCGGACATGCATGATCCATGCATGCTTTGTTTTTAGGGTCACACACAATCATACTCACTAACTCTGAGATGCTGTTTGTCTTCAACAGCCCTCTCTTGACGAGTTTGTTAACCAATAGCCAGACATTCTCATGTAGCACACATGCACATGTATCTCTATCCCTGGTCTTCGGCTCTGTGATATAAAAAGGCCGTCTTCTGGCAAATGTAAGACATGGAGAGATGCTGTTCCACCCCTGTTTGATACTGTGCATGGAGCTCAGTGAGGGGCTTTGTTAGAACTCTTCTTTGCATTTTCTGTTTATTTTTGGTGATGGTGTCTTTATTCCCAGCTAAAAGACGACTGTTTTAATCTCTGTGCAGAAAATCAATAACAGCTTGCTTTCTCTCTGCTGACAGTTTCTTGCACCCCCTTTGCTTGAATTTTTCACTTTGTCTACACCTACTCTTTGTCTTGCCATTAACCTTTTCTCACTCTTTCTGGATTTATCATTTAGTTTTCTCATCTCTGCTAGCTGTTTCCTCAGATGTAAGACCTGCTTGTTAAGTTTACATTTCTCTTTCTGCAGTCTTTTGATACGTCTCTGCTGGTGATGTATTCCTTCTCTGATCTCTCTCTGGTTTGGAGGACACTGGTGGATTAAAATTCTCATTTAGAGGTATTGGGTCTACCACAGCTTGACCTGCATTTTCTGGCTGCTCTTGTGCTACATCTACATCAACCAGAACTATCTCCATAGATGGAGTAAGATCTAACACAGCATTTGCCATCTTGTTCCTTTCCCTGTAAGCACTGGATACAGCCCTCCATTTCTCTCTCTGTTTCTTTTTCTCTCTCTCTCTGGCAGCTCACTTGACTTCACATATGGAATCTTTCCCTGACATTTTCTTCTCTGGTAGCTGAAACAGTAATGTAATATAGCATCATGCCATAAATCTACAGTGTATAGTCTATTTTATTTTGGACTAATAATAGATGACAGGCGATGAACATGTTAACGAAAAAATGTATTTCCTCCAGGTAATGAAACACACACGAGCAGTATGTACTTCATGTTGCTTTATAGTTTTCATTTTCTTTTTTTTTTTTTTCTCTTTTTTTGGGGGGGGGTTCCCCTTTTTCTCCCAATTTGGAATGCCCAATTCCCAATGTGCTTTTTAAGTCCTCGTGGTCGTGTAGTGATTCGCCTCAGTCCGGGTGGCGGAGGACGAATCCCAGTTGCAACCACGCTCAACTCACCATGCACCCCACCGAGAACGAACCACATTATAGCGACCACGAGGAGTTTACCCCATGTGACTCTACCCTCCCTAGCAACCGGGCCAATTTGGTTGCTTAGGAGACCTGGCTGGAGTCACTCAGCACGCCCTGGGTTCGAACTAACAAGCTAGCGAACTCCAGGGGTGGTAGCCAGCGTATTTTACCACTGAGCTACCCAAGTCCCTATAGTTTATGTTTTAAATTTTTTAACGTACCTTTCTCTTCTCTTAGCAAGGTACTCTGCGAGCGCTTTTTACTTTGCTTGGCAGTGGCATCTGGTAAAATAGATTAAACAGTTATAAATAGATAAATACATAAATAATGAATGCATAATAATTGCATAATTACCAAAGTGATATTAAATGCTTTAAAAAAATTTTTTTCATATGATAATGTACAAAGATTAAACATCAACCATTGTGTCTTAAATATTAGAAAAAATGACTCCAATGACTGCATAAAAATCTATTCCAAATTCCAAAAGTACTTTATGTATATAAATCATCAATTGAAAATAAAAGCACAAAAACTGCCAATCTAGGACATACACTATATTGCCAAAAGTATTCGCTCACCCATCCAAATAATTGAATTCAGGTGTTCCAATCACTTCCATGGCCACAGGTGTATCAAATGAAGCACCTAGGCATGCAGACTACTTCTACAAACATTTGTGAAAGAATGGGCTGCTCTCAGGAGCTCAGTGAATTCCAGCGTGGTACTGTGATAGGATACCACCTGTGCAACAAGTCCAGTCGTGAAATTTCCTCGCTACTAAATATTCCACAGTCAACTGTCAGTGGTATTATAACAAAGTGGAAGCGATTGGGAATGACAGCAACTCAGCCACGAAGTGGTAGGCCACGTAAAATGACAGAGCGGGGTCAGCGAATGCTGAGGCGCATAGTGCGCAGAGGTCGCCAACTTTCTGCAGTCAATCGCTACAGACCTCCAAAATTCATGTGGCCTTCAGATTAGCTCAAGAACAGTGCGTAGAGAGCTTCATGGAATGGGTTTCCATGGCTGAGCAGCTGCATCCAAGCCATACATCACCAATGCAATGCAGAGCGTCGGATGCAGTGGTGTAAAGCACGCCGCCACTGGACTCTAGAGCAGTGGAGACGCGTTCTCTGGAGTGACGAATCACGCTTCTCCATCTGGCAATCTGATGGACGAGTCTGGGTTTGGCAGTTGCCAGGAGAACGGTACTTGTCTGACTGCATTGTGCCAACTGTGAAGTTTGGTGGAGGTGTGGGGTTGTTTTTCAGGAGCTGGGCTTGGCCCCTTAGTTCCAGTGAAAGGAACTCTGAATGCTTCAGCATACCAAGAGATTTTGGACAATTCCATGCTCCCAACTTTGTGGGAACAGTTTGGGGATGGCCCCTTCCTGTTCCAACATGACTGCACACCAGTGCACAAAGCAAGGTCCATAAAGACATGGATGAGTGAGTTTGGTGTGGAAGAACTTGACTGGCCTGCACAGAGTCCTGACCTCAACCCGATAGAGCACCTTTGGGATGAATTAGAGTGAAGACTGCGAGCCAGGCCTTCTCGTCCAACATCAGTGTCTGACCTCACAAATGCGCTTCTGGACGAATGGTCAAAAATTCCCATAAACACACTCCTAAACCTTGTGGAAAGCCTTCCCAGAAGAGTTGAAGCTGTTATAGCTGCAAAGGGTTGGCCGATGTCATATTAAACCCTATGGATTAAGAATGGGATGTCACTTAAGTTCATATGCGTCTAAAGGCAGATGAGCGAATACTTTTGGCAATATAGTGTATATCTATCATGGAAAACACTCCACATGATATTTGGTCGCACCACATGATATTTTCAAGTTCAGTTCAAATTTACAGGCACAGAATTAGCCACCTAAACAAAACAAGCTAGCTTGCCACAAAAGGTCACTCTGAAATTTATAATCAAAATATATATTTGTAGAAAAAACTCAATATTCGTTGTTTTTTTTTGAGGTCATACCACATGATATCCAAATGTGGCAACTACATACCAGCCGTTAAAAAGGTCATTTTTTTTTTTTTTCCAAATTTGAGAGAGAGTTACAAACCTGCTTGCTGCTTCTATGGGTCCTTGGGCAAACTGGTATATCATGCAACTTCCTGTCTTTTGAATGGATTTCAACAGAGTCCCAAAGTGGTCGTTTCTTGATGGTGGCACCACATGATATTTCATAAAATGGACATCATCGGACAAAGTTTGTTTGTATATTATGATAGAAATATAAATACAAATGCTTTGCAATTTTGTACAGGACTGCAAAACACTTGGGAAATCATGCCAAATAGGGCAGAAAATAAATTTGAATAGATTTAGAGTAATTTCAAAGAAGTTTTCAAAACAGTAGTCATGGCCAGACGGTCACACCACATGATATTTTGACACTTTAACAGAAAAATTACAAATAACTAAAGGTTTTTGAAAAGTTACAGTGAGTACATATATTGGAGAGGTACTACATATGGTAACTTTTTATGCATTTAAACCTTTTTTTAACTGAAAAAAAATGCAGTTGGACAGAAAATGTAGGCATCACGTCACTGACCCATGTGTGAGGAAGACAATTAGATTTAATTCATCGGTAAAGTTGTCGTATTTTTATATTTCATATAAGAAATGGGTGACACTTGATGTAATAGGTTGGAAACCTGACCTAAATTTGATTAGTCATATTCAATAAAGCTTAATTACGTGATTATTAACATTTACAGTATCGGCAAAGCGTATACAGCATTTCTAAATAGAAATAGACAATATTGAAAATTAATAAAGTTTATTTCCTCGACCACTGAACTACTACACATTTCAGAAGCTTAACAGTAATAGTACACATCAATAAATCGGTATGTTAACGTTTAAATGATCTATGTGCTGCACTCTTCTCTTTCCCAACATTTTTACAGTGTTTTAAAACACATACACACACACACACACACACACACACACACACAGCTCTGGAAAAAATTAAGAGCCCACTGCAAAATTATAAGTTTCTCCAGATTTACTATTTATAGGTATGTGAGTAAAATGAACATTTTTGTTTTATTCTATAAAGTACTGACAACATTTCTCCCAAATTCCAAATAAAAATATTGCCATTTAGAGCATTTATTTGCTGAAAATGACAACTGGTCAAAATAACAAAAAAGATACTGTGTTTTCTGACCTTGAATAATGCAAAGAAAACAAGTTCATATTCATTTTTAAACAACACAGTACTAATGTTTTAACTTCGGAAGAGTTCAGAAATCAATATTTGGTGGAACAACCCTGATTTTCAATCACAGCTATCATGTGTCTTGGCATGCTCTCTACCAGTGTTTCACATTGCTGTTGGGCGACTTTATGCCACTCCTGGCACAAAAATTCAAGCAGCTCGGCTTTGTTTGATGCTTTTGGCCATCCATCTTCCTCTTGATCACATTCCAGAGGTCTTCAATGGGGTTCAGGTCTGGAGATTGGGCTGGCCATGACAGGGTCTTGATCCGGTGGTGCTCCATCCACACCTTGATTGATCTGGCTGTGTGGGATGGAGCATTGCCCAGAGCTCTAAATGGACATTTGGCTATTCAGAGCATATCATCTGCTATTGCTTAGATTTTTATCAGTTTAATGCTTGACTTGCTAGCCACAGAGCTGAAATGGAGCTGAACAGGACAATGAAATGTAGTTTGTAGAAGCTGTTGAGCCACGGTCATGTTCTGTTTGTTGGAGTGTGAAACAGTGAGATTTGATGGTATGAAGTCTTTGAGGTCCAGCTGTAGTGTGATGGTGAATGGTGTCTTTCAGGATGTGGTGTGCACCCTCAACACCCTGCAGACCAACGCCAGCACTCTGGAGCAGGTGAAGAGAGAGAGAGGACATCCACAACGTCAGCTGCAGGACATGAGAGGCTTTCTACAGCGAGCAGGCCTCAAGGTATCTGCAGAACACTAGACCTGACACTCATGATTAGGGGTGGTATGTTAAAATGACATTGAGTAATTTAATATCACTGAAACAGTGATATCAATTCAATTCATTAAATGGTTTGGATATTAAAGAACCATGTGGCAATGCTGTTTTTGGATAATTCAGTGAATTAATGCTTAAATCACTGAAATGCACTTCATCTAATTTGATAAGTCATTATGTTGGCTTGACAAAGTTAAGTTCTACACACTTGGTTTAGGGATTTTCCAAAACTATCAATTGTAACTCCTAGAGCTTTTAAGCTACATCCACCAAACTTTGCACAGACCTTCGGACTGTTCTGCCCTTGTGTGCTATGTCTTTTCTAACTGATTGGACTTAGTTTTCCCAAAGCGGGCGTTAAAAAATGGGAAAAGTTCCAATTGACTTTCATTGACGCAATGTTCAAATGAGCCAACGGAATGTTTGTGAATTCAAACTTTTTTTCATATAGTCAAAAATGGGGGAAAATCCCATTGACTTTAATTGATGGAATGTTCAAACAAGCCAATGGAATTTTTGTGAATTCATACTTTTTTTAAACTGTCAAAACAATTTGCAGCCATTACAAATGGACAATATACACACCTGTAACAACACATCACATGAATTCAGTATTAATTTAGCATGTTTCTTGGCAAACGGAAACAGCTTTACTGCTTTGCATTGTGCCAACAACAGGTTCTTCTTCGCCTTGACTTGTCTGGGACATTACCTGCTCTGTCTTGTGTTTCTTGCTCACTGATTTTTGTGGTCCAGCTGAATCCAGATTAAACAAACCTGTATTAATGAACCTGAATGGTAAATATTCCATAGAATAATCATGAAATGATTTGTTCTGTCTTTCCTCAGGTAGAAGAACTTGATCGTCTTAATATTATTCATGTAACTGGAACAAAAGGAAAGGTAAACACGCTAAAGAAATATGTGTATGGTTATATACACTCAATAACACACTGAAATACCTAATCAAGTTGATTCCGGTTAAAAAAGACAAACAACCCAGAACTGAATTCAATGTTGGTTGTTGTTTTTTGTTTTCAGGGGTCAGCATGTGCCTTTACAGAGAAGATTTTGAGAAATTATGGCTTCCGTACGGGATTCTACAGGTATTTTAACTTTCCAGTGTAGTTTACAGTCTTTGGAGATGAAAGTGATTTGGTTTTCTTTTGTGAGTTTGTGTGTGGGTGAGTGCCAGTGTTTTTGAGATCAGTGTAATTATTGCGTAACTCTGCTATTTGTCTTGCACACGTGTATGAGTAGGAAAACGAGCTCATGTTGAACTTTACTTGGTCTGCCCCTTCAAAACAGCAAATCGCATAAACTAGCTCTCTGAGTACAGAGTAAAGCTGTGTGTTGCATCAGAACAGCTATGTCCATGATGTAATCAATCTGTGCTGAGTTTTAACTAGTTGAACTTTAGCTCAAGTTTAATGATTTTACATGCATAATCATTGACCTTTGTTTATATGGCTCAAACAAACACTGTAGTACAGAATCTTTATCTTTAGTCTAATCCAGTATGTGGATTGTTTGTTTTCTTTTCCTTGATTTTAGCTCACCTCATTTGGTGCAAGTGAGAGAGCGAATCAGAATCAATGGTCAGCCAATAGGCAAAGAGCTCTTTACAAAATATTTCTGGCAGGTGTACGGACGGCTGGAGGAAACTAAGGTGAGCCTGGCAAATTGATCCTTGCACTTTTGAAATTAGAGTATGATATTGTGGCAGGGTGGAGGGCGGGGCCGGGTCGTGATTCTACACACCAGGCTCCTAATCAGGCTGATTAGCCCTAGAGGGATAAAGGCCCACTGCCGTCTCCAGTCGGCCTTTATCCCTCCCGGGCTAATCAGCCTGATTAGGAGCCTGGTGTGTAGAATCACGACCCGGCCCCGCCCTCCGCCCTGCCACAGATATACTATGTAGATGTACTATAACTTGCGATGTAAAACTCAAAGCTTCAAAAACAGGTCATCCAGAAATTGCCAAGGTGATGATGTCACAGCCATGAACTCATTAACATATGACTGACCATGATTACATATTCAGTGTAAATGCCTATTTAGTTTTCAGTGACTTTGTCGGTTCTGATGAATGACAGTTTGAATCATAGTCAGTCAATCGTAACGGAGCTTGTTAAGTTATAGAAGTCTTAAAGGTATGATAGCAAAACATTTTTTGTTTAATATTAGGGCTGGGTATTGATACAGATTTCCCAAATCGATTCCAATTCACAAGCTCTCGATTCAATTTAGATTTGATTCAATATCGATTCATATGGGAATATATAAGTTATAATGTCCATTTTGCTAACATATGAAAGAAATGATCTCCCAGCTAATGCTATTAATTATACAGGAGACCTTCTAACTAGGTATATTGCAAAAATATAATTGTTTGCTGATTAAATTTTGTTAGTTGGTGCCAGATGGGCTGGTTTGAGTATTTCTGTAACTACTGATCTCCTTGGATTTTCACACACAACAGTCTCTAGGATTTACTCTGAATTTGGTTGCCAATGCATGTGATTTCCTCTCATTGTAGTGAAGGGTTGTGCACAGAGTAAAATATTGATCTTGGGATTTAAGAATCAATATCAAGATTGTTCAAATGAAGATCATCAGAAAATCTATATTTTTACACACCCTTATTTATTTCCTAGGGTCATAGCGAGGGTAGAAAACTAAATTACAACTGTCCTTTGGTACAAGAAATGTTCAGGTTTTTAAATGGTATCAAAACAGTATTGAACTGTAGATTTAAATAGTGGTCCAGTCAGTTTCTCTGTGTTTCAGAATTGAGCAATAATGCAATAATTCCTATGAAGAGAGAGTGTTTCCTTCTGCCACTCTTTCCTGCTGGCTGTTGCTTTTGGTTTGCATGCATTGTCTAATTGCATTGCAGTGCACCCTGTTGCCTGATATTGATTGTGTTAAGTCTAAACTTGAGGCGTCTAGTTGTGTAATTGCTTAATCAACGGATCGTTTAATTAATGCGAGGTAGGAAACGGTGCCATTTGTTCTGCCCCTTGTACTCAAAAAGTGTCTTTGCACATCATGTATCCTACATAAATGGTAAAGCACAGCTGTGAAATGTGTAATATTTAAGGATCAGAATAATTGTATTATAGTGGTTGTGTTTAACCCTTTCAGGATACTCATGGTGGCAGCATGCCCGCTTATTTTCGCTTTCTCACAATCTTGGCCTTCCATGTATTCCTGCAGGAAAAGGTGAGTCACATATGGTCTGCATCATCTGTGTATTACATACAGTATGTGTTACTATATAGACCAATTGCATTGTATACTTTTAAGGTCACTAATCTTATCTGGAACCTACAGCATATATGTTTGAGATCACAGCTCAAGGGTTTGATAGTAATACTAGTTTGTACACACTGTTATCTGCAATGAGAAAGTTTTATTACTGACAGTCACCAACAATATGGATTAAACTAAGCGGTTAATTTCAAAGAGCATGAAAGAGCTCTTTCTTTGTCTGTGCAGGTTGATTTGGCTGTCATTGAGGTTGGGATTGGTGGAGCATACGACTGTACCAATATCATCAGGTAGAGAAGTGTTATTTTAACTTAAGGTATGTTTTTGCCAGGGAAAGTCTCCCTCCCGTCTGCTTCAGTGTAGCACATCTAATTCTTTCTTTGTGTCCTGTTAGCTCGTGCTAACGTGGCCTTCATTCATGTGACTACATAAATCAAGCGTGACTCATTCCTCAACTCGACCAAGTTAATCAGTTAAATATTACAAAGTCCTGTTTTAAAGACAATAGAAGGGCAGAAATTCGTAGTTGATAATAGGGCTGCAACTAACAATTACTTTGATCATTGACTAATCTGACGATCTTCTGCAGTAAAGCTCCTCAAGTAAATGTACCTAAGTTTAGATATTTATTAGGAAAACAAGCCAAAAAAGTTTAATAAAAAACGTATTTTGTTGCAGTATATACTGGGCTAAGATACCCTCCCAGTGGGGTATTCAACTACAGAATTTATTTTTTCTTGCCAGCTTTGTCGATTAATGTTGACTAATCGCTTCAGCTCTAGTTGATATGTATATTAAGCAATTGTTATAAAAATTCTTTACATGTTTCTTATGTTTTTTTTTAAAGGAGACCCTGGGTGTGCGGTATCTCTTCTTTGGGCATCGATCACACCAGTTTACTAGGAGATACCATTGAAAAAATTGCCTGGCAGAAAGGAGGCATTTTTAAGGTGAGTTTGTGTGTTTAAAGATGTTACAACAGAGTGCATGAAAGGTATTTGATTATCTTAAACTTGCTAGTGTGTGTTTCTTGCAGCCTGGGGTTCCTGCGTTTACAGTGAAACAGCCTGATGGATCATTGAAGGTGCTTCAAGAGCGAGCAGAAGAAATCGGGGTGAGAGATACTACACATTAAAAATACTATGCTTGGGATCAATGCCTTTTTTGTGCCTTGATAATCAAATTTTCATGATGATTATTGATATATATTGGTTGTGTTTTCAGATATAAATGGGCCATTCGTTTCTACACTGAACCCCTAAATCTACTGTAAAGACTTACCAGTATTCAGTGTCGTATACTGACACATCACTAGATGGAGCCATAATAGCATGCGTGTTTGTGAATGAGCTATCGAGTTGTCAGATCAGATTTTACATCATAACCAGAGGTTACACTTGAAAAAGTATTTCATTAATGGTCTATTTTTATCTGTCATACTTGTTTTCATTTCATAGGTACTAGTGCATTCAGGGGTGTAGCATCCATTATAATGGTGTACACATGACTGTGGATATATATAATAGATTTTTTGACTCCCAAAGCGAGTGTCTTGAAATTAAGGAGTTCTAGGGTGAAAGTTCTCCGTCAATCAACCGCTGCATTAAAACGAGATTTTTTAACTTTGCCGGTTCCGTACAGCTTAAACAGTCCAATCGGAAAATTTGAAAAGTGCTTACATACATGCACAAGTTCACCTAACATTTCTGTGTGCCTGATATCAATATAAATTGACACAGATGAGAAGTACACACATCTGTAGGTCAGTTTACACAAGTACTCCATTAAAATATCTCAGATTTCTGCTCTTTACGTCATGTTTGGGCTTAGATTAAATGCATAAATGGCAGAAACTTTCTTTTTGTTCTAATACTATTTGTGCTTTATTATCATGCAGTAACACACTGACATAATGATTGAAGTATGCAGTCTTGAAATCAGAGACCCTCCACTCAATCTCAACACAGGTGGTCAAAAGAGACTTACTGTATATTACCATGTGTGTGAATTGGAAAGCATATCGGCTAATATTAATATATATCGATGCCGATCAATAATCGATGTATCAATATTTTATGACATTCCTACAAAATACAAATACAGATGGTTCATCTGTTCTCTCTCTCTGTCTGTCTCAGTGTTCGTTATCAGTGTGTCCTGATCTGGATGAGTATAAGAGCGAGGGATCACTCCGGTTGGGTTTAGCTGGTCAGCATCAGTGCAGTAACGCTTCTCTCGCTCTACAGCTCTCACACACCTGGCTGCAGAGACACTTCCTCACAGGTGTGTGATTCTGTTTGTTGATTAGTTCCAGTATCTTTCTTTATGTTTGTCTTTTAACTCTGTTGATTTTCCTCACTCAGATCCTGAATTATCATCTACAGTAGAGTACAGTGGTGTGAGTCCAGCTCAGGCGTTCCAGCCAAGTCCTGCAATGATTAAAGGTCTGTGAACACACGCTCTAAACACAAATGTATGCACGTATTTGCAGACGGTATATATTATGTTAGTTTTATAGATGTTTGCCTTTTTCTCATTAGACAAGACAGTTAAATGTTACAGGGAACTGTTGAGGAGAGAGAGGGAGAATGAAACTGACGAGCATTTTAACATTATAAGCTCAAACGTGTCTGCTGCGGCTCTGATATGCAGACCATTTAAATGATACTGTGTTGCACACTGGTCTATTAGTAACACGATGGCATGTAACAACAAAACGAACCGTGACTGGTCATTTACATGTCTCAGTCGCTTCACATGCAAGCAGGTGATTTTCGGTGCCCTCAAGAAACAAAATCGTCCAAACGGGAAAATTCATCAGCCAATGCCGATAACTTAAGTGAAAATATTGTCCAGTTTATTGTCCTCTGCAATAAATCGGTCGACCACTACTTACAACCAATTGAGCTATAGGAACTCTACCTACATTATAGAAACAGCCTCTGAAAGGTTTTTAATAATCTTGCTAAATTGGAGTCAATATTTATGACATCTCAACAGGTCTTGCAGAGACAGAATGGCCTGGACGCAATCAGACACTCAAGCATGGTTCTGTGACGTATTTCCTGGACGGCGCTCACACCACCCGCAGCATGCATGCCTGTGTCCGATGGTTTAACGAGATCGCGACGCAACATGAGAGAAATGCAGGGTGAGAAGGCTGCCGCCTTTTATTTGGGTGTGCACTACATTTAAGCAATTAGGTACAAGAGGTTGTGCTTTATCTGTTTAATAATCTACATTTTATGATTGTGGCTCCAAGACTAGAAGATTTCAAATTCAGATCTTAAGGCGACAGATACCTACAGTAAATGGAACAATGCAATTATTCTCCAACTTAGTGGAATATTAAGCATTTGTATTGTCAGATTGTTGGTAAATGTGCTAAAGGTTCATTTACTGTGTGTTTGTAGGGGTACAGTGGTCAGGGTCCTCTTATTCAACGCTACAGGAGAGAGAGACTGTGCCGCCATGCTCAAACTGCTTGCGGTAAATTACCAATTCATGCTTTAATCACTTGACTGTTACACTGACCCGGATGGACTCATTTTTGTTTGCGTATGTTTGCTCCGTTTCAGCCCTGTCATTTCGACTTTGCTGTGTTCTGTCCGAACATCACAGAGGCCATAGCAAACTGTAATGCAGGTAAGAGATATGAGACCTGTAGTCCTGTATAATCCAGAGACAGAAGATGAAATGAGGCCTTTATAGTGAATCAAAAAGAAAGATGACAACAGATGATAGTAGGTATTTTATTTGTCAAGATGAAACAAGATGCAGTTTTGGTGCAAAGAAAGTGGAAGCAGCATTTTCCCAGCATCTTCCTTCTCTCTGCTGGTTGTGAAATGTAAACGGCTATGAGCACAACACTTGCACGCATCGGATAAGCCGTTAAGACTGCTAAAGTTTACATGCAAAGTGAAACGAGGAAGATGGCAAAAGAAAATTACATGTGCTGATCGGTTTTTGCTCAGACTGCTAAATAATGTATTATGTACATATAATGTAAAACCAGAGGTCAGGTTCCTCAAGGTTTTTTTTTTCACCACTAACTATTGAAAGGAGTTTTTTTTTCTTTGCTGCGGTCACCTTTAGCTTGCTAAAGAAAAACATGAAAATTGTGAGTTTTTCTCATAACAGTATATTGTTTTAACACACTCTCTGTGTCCCTCAGATCAGCAAAACTTTAATGTTTCTGTGGAGAACATGCTCACCCGTTGCCTGGACAACCAGCAAAGCTGGCGCATTCTGAATGGCCAGGAAGAAAAGCCGGCGGCGGAGCTTCTGATCGGGGGCGGTCTGCCCCTGGTGGCGGAAAGGCACAGCGATACCCTCGTGTTTCCCTGCATCCTCAGCGCTCTCCAGTGGATCAGTCAGGGAAGAGACTCGGTTCTGTCAGACCCAAACAAATGTGTCATACCTGTTAAACCTAGCATAAGCTCAAAAGCTGCACCACTACGAGAGGCCGTGAACATACACGTCCTCATCACAGGTAGCCTACACCTGGTGGGAGGGGCTTTAAAACACTTGGAACCTGCTTTAAATTCTTAATGGAATTCATCGCCACCTAGTGCCTAAACCCCTTCAACTCTATTACACTACACTGTTTTTGAGATGAATCCCAAAAACTTCACTGCAAATCACAATTGCTGTCATGCCAACTTGTTCTAGAATCCATGCATTCTAGAACCCGACTTAAAGAGCCTTCGGAGCAGTTCAGTGAGCGTGTGTCTCGAGTGTCTACTTTTCAGAACACATTAGTCCAACTCTACGTGAGCTGTTCATGTTTACTTTGTTTGACATGCATTGATTTTTGGAAGTACTTTAAGTGTATTTTGTTCATTTTTGTGCTGCTTTGTTGTTAACTACAGTTTTGACATTTCTTAAATTGTAGTTCACACAATAATGAATATTCTGGCATTGTTTATCTCCCCTTATATCGCTCTGATTAGGGTATTAAATTCGTACTTCTGTGCGAGTTGTTCTCAAAAGGACAAAAGAGCACCGTAAAAGTAGTCCATGTGACTTATGCACAATTTTTTTTTTTATTATATAATAAACTATTGCACGAGTTATATGCTGCTCATATTTTATGGTGCTTTTTGTCTTTTTTTTTTAAATCTCCTTCTTTCCTTATATGAAAAACTGAAGCTTGGACAGTGTGCCTAAGATCTCATTTTGTGTGTCATTGAAGCAAGAAAATATAGGTTTCAGTTGACATCAAGGTCAGTAAATGATGAAAATGAACATTTATGTTTTTTTGATTAACTTTCTTTAATCCAATCTTTCCATACTTGAAATACTTTCGAATGACAGCTTTTCTGTCCATCTGTGTGTTAGTGTTAGATTTGTTTTATTGCTCTCAAAGAATGGTGCCATAAATGAAAATGACTTTGTAAGTGTTTGCATATACGAGGTGTCAAGGTGCCCACGTCTGTTCATAGTGAATAAAAATGTGTCATAAAGGTTGTGTACATACATGGTTATGTATTAAATGATTGATGGGTTATAAACATGAATTACTTGTTCATTGAATCTGAACTTTTAAATTGACAATAATTGTATTTGTATTTAAATGTAGTTGAGCTAGGAGTGTTTAGTCTAAATATTTTTGTCTTAAACTGATTTTAAAATATGGTTGTGTTTGGGATGTTTTTGTAATGTTGAGGATAATGGTGAAATTAGTAAATAAAGATGCTCCCACTCTTTGTCTTAAAGTACCACAGGTTTCAATTAAAAGTATTTTTAAAGTAATGTAAAAACTAGATGAAAACTAAATAAATAGAAAAAAGCTTTGATGAATTTTGTGTACCGTGATTTTTCATGTTGAATCATTTTACATAAATTTTTTTGAAAATAAAAAGCTTCGTTTCTAATTCAGCTAATTAGAAAACATTGGAAAGAGTCTAAACCTTCCATTAGTGATATTCAAGATGCTGCTCATCATGTCCTGTAGGTGACCGCTGTCCGGCAGGTGGCGCTAGAGTGTTTCTTGGCGCGGTTGAATCCGTCCGGCGGACCGCAGACGAACAGCAAAGATGCAGCGAGACAAAACCGGAAGCTCCGGCGGCGCAGATAAGTATGTATATTTTAGCGATTTTCTATCACTTTTGAGTAATTTTAAGTTTTAATACAACACTTTTGTGTGTCTTTAACATGTATAGCATCTTTTTGTACCGCTTAAAATGTGTTTATTTGCTTTTAATGGTGCTGTAAAGCAAATATTGTGTGGGTCACGTTTTGCCGTCGTTGTGGAAACAAAATATCGGCAATGACACAAAATGAAAATATCTTCATAAAAGTACAAAATAATGTCTTATTTCAAATATAAATATGTCTATAAATATATATTAATCATAATTAGCTTAATTTAACAACATTAATAGTCAATGCGAGGTCCCAGCATGTATAAAAACAAACGTGTGTGTGTGTGTGTGTGTGTGTGTGTGTGTGTGTGTGTGTGTGTGTGTATATGTTTGCTTGTGTCTGTGTGTACGTGTTTTGTGTATGTGTGTACTATGTTTATACTACATTCTGGGGAACAAATGTCCCCACAAGGATAGTAAAACCTGAGATCACCTACATTGTGGGGCCCAGCCAGCGGTCCCCACGAGGGAAATGGCTTATTAAACATACTAAACGATGTTTGTTTTTTTTATGTAAAGATGCAAAAAGGTGTCTGTTAGGGTTAGGAGATAGAAATTATCCATAGATCTGTATAAAATCTATAAAATGTATGGAAGTCTATGGAGAGTCCCCACAATGCTATAAAAAGTTTGTGTGTGTGTGTGTTTGTAGATCGGACAGAGAGACTGCCATCATGTCTAAATACTATGATGGGGTTGAGTTTCCCTTCTGCGATGAATTCTCGAAATATGAGAAGCTGGCAAAGATTGGCCAAGGCACCTTCGGGTGAGTATTTGATGCTTGTGTTAATAAATATTAATCTTATTGCTTTGTTTCTTTGTGTATGACTTATGAAAGCTGGTAAATAGAGAGTCATCTTTGTCACACACAAGGATACAAAGAAATTGTAAAAGTTTTATCCCTTGGAAATTAAACGTGGATTCCTGTGATGTTTAGAACTTTGTTGCGAATTCTTCTGATTTAAACTGGTCACTAAGGAAAAATTATCTATACTGGCTAACATAGAAGAGGTTTTGTCAAAATTGCAAGAATGATTCGGAAGCATCAGTAAAAATCGGTTGAAAATTACAAACCAGTCAATTTCGTTTTGTATCTTAAGTCACTATAGTTTTGGAAAGAAAACATTTTGGAGCCCCTTAGAGGACAGGATCTCTGAAATAGTTTTGCGTTCCCTCGCAATACATTTATCATGGTTTTAGTACGGTAGCCACATTTTAACCATGATGTTTGTGGTTATACAATAGTAATAACGAAAAGGAAAACTATGGTGATAAAATTATAATTTTATTGTTAATATGGTTTACTATAAATACCATAGTAGTAAGCATGGTAACCATAGTTTAACCATGGTATTTGTATTAAAACCATGGTTTCTGCCAAAGAACATGGGTACTTTCCATAGTTACTACAATATTACTATAGTAAAACCATGGTCTCCACCAAAAATACATGGTTACTACAATCTAGGGCAGTGGTTCTCAACCTTTTTTTGATGAATGCCCTCCTACTTCATTCCCTTACCTCATTCGATGAAAAACACTTCTGTCAAAGTCCCTGCAGCTGGTCTTAAAGACACATTTTAGCACTTTTTCTACATATCAATTTTAGTACTTGTAAATGGTACAAATTAGGCATGAAAACTAAAAACATGGAACAATATGTAATATATGCAATTTCAGAACATCATATTTATTGATCAAATACATGGAATTGGTATTTTTTTAAAACCTAAAATGTGATCAAAATGATGAAAAACTAATGATACATTTTTTTTATTAATATTTTCATAATTTACCAAGTTAGAAGATTCCCTGTAATAATAATAATAACAGTATTAGCTGAGAGAATTTCATTCTGTAAGTAAAATGAACATTATAACATAAATTAACCCAACTGAATTAGATTTAAAAGCTTGTGAATCACAATCGAATCATGATATATTGAATCGTGACATGTGAATTGCAGTGCGACGCAGCCCTACTACAATCACGGTTACTACAGTTACTATATTAAAACCACTGTTTCCGCCATAAAACCATGGGCTACAATATTACTATAGTTAAACCATGTTTCCAACCCCCCCCCCCCAAAAATGGAACTGTCATGGTTACTACTATAGTGAACCCATAGTTTCCATTTCCAAACATGGTTACTACAATATTACTATAGTAAAACCATGGGAAATTTATTGCTGGGGGACGCGGGGGAAAAATCCTGCCCCGTCTTCTAAAAGGCTTAATAAAACTTAATGTTTAATGGACAAATATAAATAAAAATGAATTATTTATGCCACAAAAAATGAAATGTTTATAAACTTAATTGTTACATTTGTTATAAACCAAAAAAAAAAAAAAAACTCTTGAGGAAATAAGCCTTAGTAAGATCAAAGTTGAAGCTACATCTTCTATTATGTTTCTTTAAAGTCCTTATAATTATCACTGTAATTTAATCTGCAATTAATAAAGTGCTGATATATTGACTAACAGTGTCATATAAATACAATGATTATATTAGTGATGTACCGTAAGTATGTTGTCTTTATTAAAGAGATTTGTTTGCTTGCGTAACTAAGGTTTAGTAATTCTCTGATCTGTTTGTTTTGTAGGGAAGTGTTCAAAGCCAAACACAGACAGACGGGGAAGAAGGTTGCTCTGAAGAAAGTACTAATGGAGAACGAGAAGGAAGGGGTGAGAACATGCAACACTAACTTTGAGCAGAATGTTATTTCATTTGATACAGATTTATGCCTTTGGTTAAATCGCAAATCTTTCTCACGTATATTAACAATGTCAATCAGCCAAATGCTAATATGTTTTCGGAGTGGCCACATTTGTTCACTTCCAACACAACCCCACTTTTTCACTCAGTTAATATTTTTGTGAAATTTAAGTTCATTTCTTTTAAATGGGACTCAATTGTGAAGAAGAATAAAAAAAAAACACACAGAAAATTCATTTGAACAATTTTACATATATATAAAATAAAAAAAAATGATTAGTACATATGTTGAAGGGCTGGTAAGAATCTGCGTTCATCACACACTAGGGTTGCCACGGTGTTACTGGTTTTACTTTTACAGGTAAAAGGGGGAAACTTTATGAATGGAACTTCCGATATCAATACAGTAGCCTTAAATAAAGAATAGTTGCCTAATGAAGAGTTTGCAACCCATGATAAATTAATTTAAATAATGCATTGAAAGCCAGATGTTCTTTACCAGCTAAACTGGGTCCTGGGATGAAAGGTAATAAAACACCAACATTAAACTCACAACAACCCAAAATAAGTGATGTCCGGGCAAATACAATGAAATACCCAATCAGTAGCCCATGATGGAGAGAATGCACGGATGAAGTAGGTTCGTTGCCAAAGAGATGTTGCCCTTCACAACTGTTGAAAAGCCATCTTTCAAAAAGTTGAACAACACACATTTGAATTGCACTTCGATTTTTAGTTCAAATAAATAAAAAAAAAAGGAAAAAATTTGAAATCAAGCTGCCTTGTGTTATTGTATAGGCTTTTACTTAACGAAAATTACCCCAGAGTACCACTTAGCATCCAACCAGCGGTTGGTTTGAACGTGAACACCGCACCAGTGTGAAAATTATGATATTGTGGCAAGTCTATCACACATTGACTGGTGGGCAAAAGAAGTGAAATTCCCTCTCTGCTGTCATGTGACTGTTTTGTGTGTCATCTTTCAGAGTGTTTACTGTGTTTATGCTCTTCTCAGTTCCCCATCACAGCGCTACGGGAGATCAAGATCTTACAGCTGCTCAAACATGAAAATGTAGTGAATCTCATTGAGATCTGCAGGACAAAAGGTGTGGCATTCAAATTCTGTGTTTACTGCACATCTTTACCAGGATAAATGTCCTGTTAAAGATAAAATGCAAACAGCTTTAATTTAGTATTATTGTGCCTACATTTTATTTCCTGTTAGTCCTATGTATGGACAGTGTTGACTGTTTTGCTGCTATTGCACCATAATTTCCCTCAAGGGATCAATAAAGTTTATCTTCCTTACTCTTCTAAAGCATATATCAAAGAATATCCAATTCTTTAAACTTAAACTTTCCCCTCTCTTTCTCTCTCTCAGCCACCCAGTTTAACCGTTATAAGGGCAGCATCTATCTAGTGTTTGATTTCTGTGAGCATGACCTGGCTGGGCTGCTGAGCAACGCTAATGTTAAATTCACTCTGGCTGAGATTAAGAAGGTGATGCAGATGCTGCTGAATGGACTTTACTACATACACAGAAACAAGGTAAGACCATGTGACGGCTTGCACTTTACATTTATAGTAAGATTCATGTGCTGATAGGATATTTCTGTACAGTTTCTAAAACAATCGTATCTTTTTATGCACAGACAAGATTTTAACTAGAGGTTGACTGATAACTAAGGCCGATAACCAATTAATTGACCGATAGTTTTTAAAGTTGATTTATGGAATGATATATTCCTTTTTATGACGGTAGACCTGTTGCAATTATTAAATAATCGTCTGATCGCGGTTATTTGATCTAACCGCGGTTATTTGAGATGATTCCAATCACATCTTAATGCCAAATAAGGACATTTTAAGGGAATATATAAATGCAATGAACAGTGTGTTTGTGTGTGATTCAGTTGAACTCTGAGTGTCACTGTGCCGCACTGCGGACGTTAACCTGATCAGCTCCTGCGTGTGAAGCGCTTCTCCAACAGAGGCTCATGCCAGACTTCCGCGAATATATAAACAAACAAATATAAACTTCGATAGTGAATGCAAAGCATTCCGGCTTCACTTTAAACAATTGTGCAATGGCAAATATTCCTGGTCATAGTGACACAGAGGAGGAGACACACGCTTACTCTATTTCTGTGGAGTGATAAAATGATGAAACAAAATCTTAAAGGTTTCACTTCATGAGAAATAAGTGCTCAAATCAAAGAGCATGTGGAAGTGAAGAAAATAGGACAGGAATATTTTACTATTGCATAATATATTATAATATTATGCAATATAAATATTTTTTTTTAAACAAATTTAATATAATTTTTTGAGTTACTGTAAAATTGACAAACTAAAGTTGACCAAAAAAAGACATATTTTAAGTATTTAGAAATATTTTGATATTTAAAACGTTTCATTTATAAGTTTTCAAAGTCTTAAAAGGAAATCATATATCCCAATTTTATTATTTGATTTATATTATTTAAAGTTAAATATGTAAAAGTGACTTCTTAAGGTGTATAAAGCACACATGCAGCTTAACAAATGACAATTAATCATGAAAGCCCAAAAAGAGACAATTAATCGTCATAATCACAATTATTTGTTTGACAATTAATCGTCAGCCAAATTTCATAACCGTGACAGCCCTATATGACTGGCACAGACATAAGAGGCCAAAATAACTAAAATTCCAGATGTAGTTTACTGTTCAACAAAAATCCCAATACTAATCAGAAAAAATGAAGATTTGGTGCATAATGCAGAACTTTCAACTAGAATCAAGCACCGGGGACTTTTATTTTGAAATGACAGAGACTTGGCTCTGTTAAAATGCTCTATATTTAAGTATTAATCAAATTCATCTTTTTATTGCCTATACTCTACATTCACCAGATAAAGGGTTTTTGTATATAGATACTTTACCAGATGAGGTTTAATGAGGAATAAGATTTATTATTATTCACAAGATATGAAGTTGGAGACACTATGTGTTGATGTGGTACATTTCCATATAATTGCATTTTTCGGTGCATGTCCTCACTTCAATTTAGATACTTATCTAATTAAAATAACAAAATATGCATTGAAGGGAGGATAAAAATATAAATGAATATAGTCAATGATGAAAGATTGAGTAACACGGAGAAATAAAAAACAAAAAAGTTTCAAAAAGCAACTATCGGCACTGATTAATAGGTAAAACTGATATATCGGTCTACCTCAAATTTTAACAGTTGTGGTACTTATGTGGTACATGACAGTATTCACGGATTATCTGACGCAAATGTGACTTTTCTTAATTGAATTATTAAAAGAGAAAATGCCATTTGTTTTGTTGTGTGTCTGTTACTACGAGGTTTAAAAGTCAAATGTCTCTCTATTAGATCCTCCACAGAGACATGAAGGCAGCTAACGTTCTGATCACCAGAGATGGAGTTCTTAAGCTGGCTGATTTCGGGTTGGCTAGAGCATTCAGTTTGGCCAAGAACAGTCAGGGGAACCGCTACACAAACCGGGTCGTCACGCTGTGGTACCGGCCACCTGAATTACTGCTGGGTAAATCAAGAGAAACATCTACATGCACAATCTGCAGGATACATTTACTGGTTTCTCAAGAACTATGAGTGTATTTCTCACTGTATTTGTTTGTTTTAGGAGAGCGAGACTATGGGCCTCCTATAGATCTGTGGGGTGGAGGGTGTATCATGGCAGAGATGTGGACCAGAAGCCCCATCATGCAGGGCAACACAGAACAACACCAGCTCACACTCATCAGCCAGCTATGTGGCTCTATTACACCAGAGGTAACGCACACACGCAAAGATCTCATTCAATACAATCACTAGTGTTGGGCAATATATATCAAAACAGTATATTTGTGAAGAATGTTGGCTGTCTATATAAAATTAAGCAACGTATCACTATGATTTTTTTAATATGTTAGTTAAAGACTGTGTCATTACACATGTTTCACAATCCTTCCTTGTCTAATGACTTGCTTTAATCAGAGCACTAAGACAGATGTTTTAATAGTGTCTCAAATTTAATCTTCAGTGGTAAAAATGGCATTTTGAGTTTAGTTAAAAATGCAAATTAATCATTAAAACAAATTACTTTCAATTAATTGTTTCAAAACTCTGATTTAACTGATTGTTTTATTTGTATTTTCATGTAAAACATTTTGTGAGAATATATATATGGGTAAATATTGCTAAGTGATGTCATAAAATATTGAGCTATCGATTATTGAACGGCACGTTATTGTAATTTATCTATACATTTGAGGCATCGATATATTAACATCAGCCGTTATTTAAATTAGAAGCCTAATTTGTGTGCTTCCAATTCACTGCCAGTTGCATTCCATTCAATGTAGTCTGATGTAATAGCTTTGGGAGACCACAAGGGGGTGACATAACATTTACTGAAGCCTGTCGCGGCTTGAACAAGACGGTGATATCACAAACATTATGAGCTGGTGGCAGTCCAAAGTTACTAAGGTTTTTGTACTTCAAGAATGAACAAAATGAAGTTGATGATTTTTCAGGTTAGTGTATGAAACTGGTGTAACTGTGCAAACGGAACTATTAGAAATGGCGACGTTTATTATGTTGCATTGAATAGGTCTTTCATTCAATCTGTCAAACCACAAAAAGATATACTTGTAACTGAAAATACACTGTGCAGGCTCTATGAAAGATATATATATACATAGTATATCATCCAGTAATGACTGGAGTAAATAATCATCTTTGATAATGATGCGAATTGAGCTCCGTGCCGCTGCAGAATTTTTAACAGCCTCCAGTGACAATGAGTGGCAGCGGTGTGTGCCTACGTACCTTCATAGAAAATAAATATTTTGAATTCTAGAGCGTGTCATGTCATCCGCCTGACACATCCGGTGCCTGACCCCCTTTAATGAACTCTGCAACTCACAATTTACCAAAGTTGTGTTGAGAAATATGTTTGAAAAGACAAAGACTATTGTGCAACAAGCAGCCCTATTTATACCTGAAAAAATCGATATGTGAAAATGGCAACTATCCAAAGCCTAATTACTTTTTATTATTATCATTTATTGTTATATCTTTGCATATAGATAACAATTATTAGCCTAAATATCACTGTACCTCTTGTTCTTTTAGATAAAAAAAAAAAGCTTGATTGTTACTGTGTTTTTCTTGCATTCAATATTTTGAATATGCTCAGCTACAATGGTTGTTTGCTTGAAATGACGGTTCCTCTGATTGAAAACCAAATAGCACCCTGTTTATGTATTTCAGATCAAATACATTTTGTAAATATCAAGATAATTTGGTAACACTTTACATTAAGGTTAACATTAACATGAACTAACAATAAACAATATTTTAACAGTGCTGATCAGTCTTAATTGAAACTTTAAACAGTTTAAATATTACATTTATTTTAAGCAAAGCATTATGAACTAACGTGAACTTAGATTGAACAGTTGTATTTCTATAAATTACCATTAACTGAGATTAATAAAGCAACCACTAAAGTCAAACACACACTTTAACCTTGTAACAGTATAAGGATGGGCAAGGAGGTGGCGGGAACCGGCTGAACGGTCAACATAAACTTTTAATGGTACAACTCAACAAAGCAAACATATGTAGTGCGACCGCATGCGTCTCTCTCTCTTGCATCTCTGGCTCCCCTTTATCTCGCTCTCCCGCTGTTCAGCTGATTCAGCACTGGCCGTGCACCATCACGGCCCGACTACGCCCTCCTCCTCATCACAAACCTCCATGTCTATTGATGTGTTTCAGGTTTGGCCTGAAGTGGACAAGAAGTATGAACTCTATCAGAAGATGGAGCTTCCTAAAGGGCAGAAGCGTAAGGTGAAGGACAGACTGAAGGCTTATGTGAAAGATCCGTACGCTCTGGACCTCATTGACAAACTGCTGGTTCTGGATCCGGCTCAGAGAATAGACAGCGATGACGCGCTCAACCACGACTTCTTCTGGTCTGACCCCATGCCATCTGACCTCAAAAACATGCTCTCCACACACAACACCTCCATGTTTGAATACTTGGCCCCTCCGCGCAGAAGAGGTCACATGCCTCAACAGCCAGCCAATCAGAACAGAAACCCTGCCACCACCAGCCAATCAGAGTTTGATAGAGTGTTTTGATCAAATTGGTCACTGGCTTGTACAGGCTGTGATTGGTTAAAAAGAAGAGAGAGACTTCTGATTGGGTGAATAGGTGGAACTATTAGTTGTCTCACCTAATCACAACATATATGACATTTCTATGCATTTCTTGAGTTCCTAAACAGTGCTGCGTTGAACATCCGCTGAGTAGGCATTCAGACAAGCTCTTCCTTGTTTACAAAACAATACTGATTGCGGCTCAGTCTAGCCCAGTTGAACTTACATGAATTGCTTAATGCTGCTGACTGAGCTGATCCAGGAACAACCTTAAAACTATGATTGCATTGTTGTGCTGTCAGTTAATTGTGGGAGAGAAAAAAAGAACAGTTAAAATGCTTTTGACGGAAAGGTGAAAAGTTGCAGCAAAGGCTGATGTCAGTGTGTACTTGGACTGTTTTCTTGCACAATTAGTCTATTATTGGATGTTAATATCCTGAAAAGATGATTTTTGTTTGAAAATACTTTAAGTGAAATCTAGGTTACTTTATGTCTAGACTTATTTAAACCCCTGGTTATCCTTTTCAGATGTTATTGTTAATTTACATTTTTTAAATGATGATTTTACTTTGGAAGCTCATTTGTTTGTGTTGGGTTGGATTTATGGTGTATAAGTTACTTGTAAGTATAATACACTAATAAAACCCACATTTCCCAACCTCACTATTCTCCTATTCCTTTTGGATTGGGCCCAACCCCCTTCTGGAGTTTTCCTGCCCTGTTTTAGTGTCTCTGCCTCTGTTTGGAGATCTCCGGGCTGATTTTCAACACTCCGTCGTGTAGTGTTCCTACAGTGTCTGCTCCTACTCTACGCATTCAGGTCATAAAATAATGAAAAAGCCATATTAACCTCCTAACACCCCGTGTCCACATTAGTGGACATTATGTTTTGGCTTAGCTACAGGCTATGCATAATTTAATTGAATTTAAACTGACTGATCTCAGTTCAGGAGACTCTGTGCTGTCAGTAAAGGGTTAAACTTTCGATGTACTGAGTCATGTGACAAAACAACATGGCACTGATCACAGCGGAGTTTGTCTTTGGGAGAAACAGCAACAAAACTACATATGGTAAGAAACCTCATTAAGTTTTTACATTAAAACCTGTTTGAGTCAAAAGATTAGAGTCTCTAGTTTAATCCAATATGACATCCTATAGCTCTCTATGCAGCCAAGTGCATTCACTCCTAATATCTGGTAAAAAGTTCAGTTTCAGGCTGCAGATGATGTTTGGATCACTCAACATGTTTGGCAGATACGGGACAATGGTAATCAGTACATAGATTCAGAATTTATAATGTATCATTTTATTTTAACATGGTTGGCAGTGATTGGATTATGCTGGTCATTACTTAGAATCAGAATTAATTATGCTAGTTTATGATTTACTGTCTGTAACATCTCAAAAATATGAATAACCAACACTTCTGGAAACAAATAATTTGATAAAACAAAATTGACTCCTGGTATTGTTTAAAATTTTACAACTTAGTCCTGCTCTCCACGTATGTGGACATAAATGTTTTAGAAACCAATCCCCAAAAAAATGCTTATGTTTCTTAGGGGCTTCTAGATACAAATCAAAAATGGGAATGGAAAATGCACACCGCACTCACGCTCGGGTCTCAGGACAAACAATGAATGAACGATAGCAAAAATGAACTGTATGCTTATGATTTCTATGCTGATCAATCCACCACATCGGAAATAATTAAAATGCTTATTTTAAAATTTTCGCTTATTTTGGTGGGCCAATGGCTTATTTTGGGCTTGTTTTTCCAGACCAGGTTGCTTGTTTCACTTGTGAGATCTGGCAACACTGCAACTGGTATTTCACCCACCCCTTAGCGCAGAGTACTGCCATTTTAAAAAGAACATTATTAACTGTTCACCCTGCTGCTCTCGCCTGGTTGCCCACTTAAGCTAAGCAGAGTTGAACCTGGTCAGTACCTGGATGGGAGACCTCCTGGGGAAAACTAAGGTTGCTGCTGGAAGAGGTATTAGGGAAGCCAGCTGGTGCTCACCCTGTGGTCTGTGTGGGTCCTAATGCCCCAGTATAGTGACAGGGACACTATACTGTAAAAAGGCACTGTCCTTCGGATGAGATGTTAAACCGAGGTTCTGACTCTCTGTGGTCATTAAAAATCCCAGGACACTTCTTGTGAAGAGTAGGGGTGTACCCCGTTGTCCTGGCCAAATTCCCCCCATTGGCCCTTATCTATCATGGCCTCCTAATAATCCCATCCCTGAATTGGCTACATCACTCTACTCTCCTCTCCACCAACAGCTGGTGTGTGTTGAGTGTACTGGCGCACTATGGCTGCTGTCGCATCATCCAGGTGGATGCTGCACACTGGTGGTGGTTGAGGAGATTCCCCCTATACTATGTAGAGCCCTTTGAGTGTCTAGGAAAGCACTATATAAATGTAAGGAATTATTATTATTATTATTATTATTTTGTTCTCACTGGTAACCATTTGGAAAGGAGGCTGCGGAACTTTGAACCAGAACGAAAAAATGCCGGTTTTTCTCAGAACAAACCAAAATGAAAAACATTTTGTTTTTAATCCCTACTTGGTGTCATATTTGATGGTTTTACTCTCCTTTGGTCCTTATATTAATAATATCTCATGTACTCACGTTTTCATTTACATAGTATTGCCAGACTCCATCCATCACTTTCCTTGCATAGCACTTAAGTTCTTATTCATGCCCTGGTAACATCCCATATTGACTATTGTAACTCCCTCTTTTTTGGTATCCCTGACAAATTATTTCTTCATCCAAATTCAAATCCAAATTCAGCTGCAAGGATTGAAACTCATGCTAAGACTACTGAACATATCACACCCTCCCTTGTTAATAACTCACATTTACATTTATGCATTTGGCAGATGCTTTTATCCAAAGCAACTTACAGTGCACTTATCACAGGGACAATCCCCCCAGAGCAGCCTGGAATTAAGTGCTTTGCTTAAGGACACAATGGTGGTGGCTGTGGGGATTGAACCGGCAATCTTTGCTTACCAGTTCTGTGCTTTAGCCCAAATTAGTAAATGCAAGTCTCTAAACAAATGAGTTTTTAAACAAGACTAAAAGATAGACACAGATTCACTAGATCTAATATCCCAGGGGAGGCTGTTCCATAATTGTGGTGCCTTCACTAAAATGCTCTATCACCTTTTGTTTTGCATCTGGATCTCGGAACGGCCAACAGTTCACGATAAGAAGATTTTAGAGGTCTAACTGTTTTGTAAGGTCTTAAAAGTTCTGCTAAATATTCTGGCACCAACCCATGTAATGACTTTATATATAATTTAATAAAGTCTTATCAGCCCTAAAATGAATTGCTAACCAAGGCAAGGAAGCTAAAATTAGAGTAAAATGATTAAAAGACCCCATTTGTGTCAAAAGTCTAGCTGCAGCATTTTGCACTGATAGTAGCTGTGATAAAGTGTGTGGATTTAAAACTGAAAACAGGGCATTACAATAATCTAAGCGAGACAAAATTAAAGCATCTATAAGCTTCTCTTTATCCCAAAAACTCTCAAGGTCTCACCTTGGAAATGATCCTTAACTGATAAAAAATAAGACTGAACTAACAATATACAATAATAAAATAGACACCCAAATTTATATCTATTTTTATAAATCATAGCAGATTACAACAACCTCTGTTTTATAAAAATGTAACTGGAGAAAATTACATGGCATCCAATTTTTTATATCTGCTATACACTCTTGAAGAACATTTAAACTAGACAGATCATTGGGATACAACGACAAATATAACTGTAGGTCATCTGCATAGCAATGAAAATGTATTTTCGAATCACAGAACCAAAAGGTAACATGTATAGTGAAAACAAAACTGGCCCTAACAGGGATCCTTGCTGAACACCACAATTTATTTTTTGAAGAGGAGGACATCTCATCTCCAACAGACACTAGAAATCTCCTATTCAACAAGTAGGAAACAAACCAGTCTAAAGATATTCCCAGATATTCCCACTCATCTCTTTAATGTATCAATTAAAACTGAATGATTAATCTAGGACAGGTGTGACTGTTATTGAAGCACACAGGACATCCCATGTTTCTTCTCCCAGCGGCCAATATTTTCAGCATTTCTTTCTTGAATTTTCTTGAGTTCTGCCACATTCATCTCTGAGATCTCTCTGTAATTTCTCATGGCCTCTTCCAGCTTCTGCCTGCATTCATCAATCTGCTGAAGCAAAAGTTTTTCTTTCTTTGTGTTCCTTTCATCTTCAGTTTTTCTTGGCAAATGTATATTTTCTTCATCTTTCTTTGGGTCAGTCTGGTCTCCTGGTTTCATCAGGGTTTTTTCTTGGTTGAGAGTGTCTGTGTCTTTGCTGATCTGTTGATCTGTGACTATTTCTTCTTCGTTGCTTTCTTTAATCATCTCATTTTTTCCCCACTGTTTACTTTTTCTCCATTTTCCAAGACCCCATTTTTTAATGTGCTTCTTATTTTCTAGATGAGCTTCTTTTTCTGTTGCTCCTTGTACTGTTTCTATTCTCTTTCTACCTAGACCTGGTTTTCCTGAAAAAGGGTTCTCCTGGGATTTATTTTGTGCTTGTGTTTGTTCAGTATCTGCTGTGGCTCCGCCCTCCGTTATTTGATGTTTTTTCAACAGTGTGTTTTCTGTCTCCGTGAGTAGAAGATCTCTAATTTTCAGTTTTGCTTTTTCCTCCTCTAGTTTTTCTTTATATTCTTTAATTTCACACTCATATTTGGCCTTAAGGGCCTCAATCTCTTGTCTGAAGTCCTCCTCTCTCTCCTTGTTTAGCTGAGCTAGTCTGATAGCTCTCTCTGCCTCCCGGAACATTTCGTCATCATAGAAAGAGGCATCATTATTCCACATCATCAAATCAATCTTCTTTAATAGACTTACGACCTGAGCAGTGTTCTTCTCTTTATTGTTAAACACGTGATATCTTCCTCCACAGTCATGGATCAGTTTCTGGACATGTGAATCACCTTCCTGAATATAGTCCTTGATACCTTCATCTCCTAGGTTGTCTCCTCGTGTGAATGCCACTATAGTGTATGTCTGAGCTTTCTGTCCGAAGGTCATCTTGATGAGTTCAAGAGTTTTTCTCTCTTCTTGTGTGAATGGGCCGACAGCAATCACCAGCAGAAACACATGCGGTCCAGAAGCAGAGAGCTCAACACATCTCATGATCTCCTGCTGGATTTCATCATTGGTGAGGTTTGTGTCGAAGAGTCCTGGTGTGTCCACCACAGTCACTGGTCGTCTACAGACCACTCCACTCTCTCTTTGGCATTTCCTTGTCACAGAAGTCATTCTGGCCCGAGACTCAAACACGTCACGTCCCAGGATGGTGTTTCCTGTTGCGCTCTTTCCCACTCCAGTTTTTCCAATCAACACGATCCTCACACACTCCAAGCCCTTATTAGTGCTTGCTATGGCTGTCAATCACAGACACAAACATTCTCAATATTGGATACAATCAGAAATTGTACACCAAGATCAGATCAAAGCAATATTTAGAATTATAGATTTAAGCTATATATTAGAAGCATGTCATTTAAAATGGAATTGCAAAAATAACTAGATGGGTAAAGTTTGTCAAGACAAACTTTGATGTTGGCTTGACAACGATTAAACTAGTTTTAAAAGTCTGAAGATTCACGGCTGTACAGACATTACAGTGAGACAAACTGCGAACTACACATATACAGTCAGATAAACCATCATCTTAAATCTGATCAGTTAGAAAAGATATAGCACACAATTCCAGAACAGTCTGAAGGTCTGTGCCAAGTTTGGTGGATGTAGCTTGAAAGCTCTAAGAGGAGTTAATGTTAGAAATTTTGGCCTTAGGTTAGGGATTTTGGAAAAGCCTTTGTCAGGCCAACATAATAATAGTTTTCAAACAGCTATCATTGGCGAAACAGGTAGTACAACCCGATCTCATGGCAAGCTGTATGAAATCGTATGAGTTGTCTTGTATAAAAGGTACGATTTTGATATGTTTGCATTTCACCATGTGATCCAATAAAGTATTTTAACACACATCACATTTGAAAAGCTTGCCAGAAAAAAAAAAAAAACATTATGGGACTTGTTTTTAAAGTAATATAAATGGTGTCATAATGTTTTTGTAATACTCACAACTTGATCGCACAAGCGGTCTGGGTTTTTCTGTTTTTTTCCGAAACCTTGATATAGCAGGGTCTAAATAAAGATGATGAAGAACATAATTAATAAATTGTGATATAAACAGTTTGCGAATTGTTAATGAATCTGCAGGTATACTGTAGGTTTGACTTGGACAGTGCAGCAGTGTTATTATAGTTAACGAAAACTAAAATGAAAACTAACTAAATACTTAAAATAAAAATGATCTTGAATTCATTTTAGTTTTAGTTTTCGACATAATATGGTGAATATGGGCAAAATGGGACAATTTTGGGATTTCTTCTTTTCTTGACACTTTGAATTATGATCCAAACAACACATAACCTAATATTATACCTTGGAAGAAAATTTAGGATGTTTTCTACCTTAGTCAAAAGCAAAAATTAAGAACATTCAATACTGGGAAGTAGAACCTTTGAAGATCCTTTTTTGACCAAATCCCAGGTGTGTTTAAGCAGCAGGGCCTACTGGTAAAGTGGGACAGGGTAAACATTATTCTCTAGATAGATAGATATATATATATACCATTGCTTTTCCCATCAGTAGTCATGAAATGAGCTCTGCCACACATCCCAAAGTAAAATCATAAATTTTAAACCTCAAAAAGATAAAGGGACAGTTGACCCAAAAATTAAAACTCTCTTATTTACTCTCCCTCATGCCATTCCAGATGTATATGACTTACTCTCTTCTGCATAACACAAATGAAGATTTCTAGAAGAATATTTCAGCTCTGTTGGTCCATACAATGCAAGTGAATGGGGTCTGAAATGTTGAAGCTCTAAAAAGCACATAAAGGCAGCAATAAAAGTCATACATAAGACTCCAGTTGTTTAATCCATGTCTTCTGAAGTGATCTAATCTGTTTTGGGTAAGAACAGACCAAAATGGAACTCCTTTTTCACTGCACATCTTGCAGTTGCGGTCTACAGGAACAATCATGATTTCAAGCTTGATTACACTTACTAGTACAGTTGGCATAGTGCTAGATGGCGCTGGGAAATATAATTGAGCTTGAAATCATGATTGCGTAGGAGGCTGCTGGTATCAAGATTTACAGTAAAAAAAATATTGATGTGTTTCTCACTTGCCCCTATCATATCGCTTCTAATGACATGGATTTAACCACTGGAGTCGTATGCATAACTTTTATGCTGCCTTTATGTGCTTTTTGGAGCTTCAAAGTTCTGGCCCCTATTGACTTGCATTGTATGGACCTACAGAGCTGAGATATTCTTCTAAAAATCTTCATTTGTGTTCAGCAGAAGAAAGTAAGTCATACACATCTGGGATGGCATTTGGGTGAGTAAATGTTTAGAGAACTTAAATATTTTGGGGTGAAATATCCCTTTAATTGTATACTCCCCAAAGATTAGATTAGTAATGATTTATAATCATTTAATGAAATACATATGGATACAGTGTGGATCAAGCTTAAATGTCTTTTGTCACTTTGCCCATATTCCGCCCTGTATTATAAAATTTGCAACATTTACATTCCACATTAAACATGAAAATACCACTAGATAGGTGTAACACAAGACTGCCCAGAGAAACGTAATGATGTTAGACTTTTTAAATTACACCAGTAAACGCTCAGCTTTGGCAGCCATAAAACATACTAAAATAAAAACTAACTAAACTGAAATTAAAAAACACTGAGAAAACAAACTTAATTGTAATTACAAATTGTATATATAAAATAGAAATAAAAACTAAATAAAAAATCCAAACTATAATAACACTGCAGTGCAGTCAGTTGATTTACATATACAAGTCCAATAATATCTGATAATTGGCTAAATCGTGAGTGACGTTAATGTTTCAGATGATGATTGTTGAAGGACATTTTTGAAAGACATGTTAAGATTTTCATGACTTTTGGTTCTGTTAATGGATCTTGAACATGCATTCTCCCGCGGACGGGACATTCAACGGCACCGCAACACCGCTATTGAAACAGCAGTGCGAAACCTACAGCACGACCAGTGTAGCCTGATACTCAAACAAATGACTCTCATGAGCCGATTCTTTTGAATCTACAGCGTGAAACATACAGCGCTGCCTCCCAAATGAAACACTCTTTTCAGCTGGTTCGTTTTAGTGAATGAAAAATGTACTGAACTGCAAGTCATTCATTTCATCATGTCCATCTCAAATTGAACCAAGAACTGTTACTGTGTTAACAGTACACCACAGGCTCATGATACATCGTGAATTACTAAAATATTGTTTAAAAAAGTAAACACACCTTTTGCAAGAATCTGTTCTGTTTAAATCTGAAATGATCTGTTCCCTGAGAGCACATCACTCAGACGTCTATTTAATGTACATGTTTAAATCTGGAAGACGTATTTTTTAGGTTGTTTGCTCATCTGCAATACATCTTTAAGACGTTTCCTCTCGGATGTCAAAGAAAAAAAAAACATTCAGCAGATGTCTTTGAGATGTTTATCGTTTAGAATGTTTGTAAATCTGATCTTTTTGAGATGTTTAGCAGATGTTAATTAAAATGCGATGCTTTCCAGATGAATCCCCTTAACCCTTAATGAAACTGTTAAGGAACCACAATCATTAAGAGGAATCGGGATAGGTAATTCCCTACGATTCCCATCCCTAGACATGATACATCCCACAAATTAAGTTCACATCATCTTGATTCCAATAAACATCATGGATGGATTTGCCTGATGCCACTGATATCTTTTAATGGTGCAGTTGTACTCGTGTTTAATCCATCAGTACATGAATATTCACTTCATACTCACTTTGTTGTGGATTCATGCTACACGCCCGTCTACGAAAACTGGAACCTGCACCTTCAAATGAGTAGGGAAAAATAATTTCATATACAGATCATAAAAGTTATTAGTTCTATTGCACTTTTTATGGAGTTGCATCGTAAAAATGAATGATAAATGAATTTTTAATGATCCATATTTCAGTTAAACTAGACATATAGAGGTTTACCCTGAAACAGCTTGTTTGTTTTCTGGTCAACTGAGTCTTTTCCCCCAGCAGGACTTGATTCTTCAGGAAAACTCAGGTGATGTCCTCCATTGTCCTCCAGCATCTTCTCGATGTTCTCCAGAAGTTTCTGCACCTGTGATTGGTCTCCTTTCCTTTTCAGATCATGGTGGGGTCGTTTGCAGGTCTGTAGCAGAGACTCCACTGCTTCAGAGTCTTTAATGCTCACATACTCTGTCTGATCATTATGTATGAAGACGATAATCACATACTCGGACGCTCCTGCACCAAAAATACTGTTAATGATTTTGAGGGCATCTCTCTCCTGCTTGGAAAGTGTGCCAGGCTTAAGGACTAACAGAAGGGCATGAGGTCCAGGACAAGCCAAGTGGAAAAATGTCCTCATATCTTGCTCTTTAGGAGAGAGAGCAGAATTGAGCAGGTCAGGAGTGTTGATGACCATCAGATTTCTCTTCAACATCAAACCTTCATGACTCTCAAACAACTGCAGTGAGGCCGGTGTCTCTGAGAACACCTTACGCCCCAGGATTATATTCCCACAGGAGGCTTTGACATCTCTGTGTGATCCCAGTAACACGATTCTTTTCACAGACACTGAAATTACACAAACAACTTTATATAAGCAGATTGACACATGCAACACTTTAATGACTGAAGCTTGTTATGTGACTGTTGTTGTTGGGCTCTTCTCAAAAGAAAGAGAAACTAAACTTGGACTTTGTGGTTGCAAAAAAGACACAGCCAAAGAGCTGGTATTACCCCCAGATCAGTTTCTGCTGTATCTCTTGTTCTTATAGAAGTATTCATTCAATTCTGAAAACACTGTTGACTGGTAATAAAAACATATTCAAACATCAAAGATATACACTGGAATAATTTATGGAATGTTTAATGTATTTATAATTCTTCTTACTGAAAGCCAAAGAAGAAAAAATATTATTAGAACCAATTTAAGTGGTTGAAGATCTTGCTATGTTAAATGTTAGTAAACCGTACTGTTTGGAGGTTCACGTTTGCTGCTCCTGAGGAGGAGGAGTCCTTCTGAACGTTTCTGATCTTCCTCTGTTTCAAGCAAATTATATCAGAAATACAGATTCATAGTTTACTGTACATTAAACTACAAAATGCTGTTGAACTCTACATGCATGTTATATTATTGTAACATTATTTCCTCTCTTGATATATATATATATATATATATATATATATGTGCTCTTTATTTAAAAGAACTTATAAACTGACAGATTTACCTGGTTGTCTGGATGATTCACTCAAGTTGTCCATCTTCACAGAGATATCATGAACACTTTATACTGTCAGAAACAGCACTCGTTTTATTACTGGAAATATGTGTGTTATACCAAAACTTACTGTACGCATTAACTGGTTGGACTTGACAGATGACACACATTCCACACAACTTCCCAACATTGACTCTACATTACCTCTGAAGGTGTGTTGTGGTATCTAGCACCAAGACATTAGCAGCAGATCATTCAAATCCTGTGAGTTGTGAGGTGGAGCCGCCGTGGATTGAACTTGTTGGTCCAGCACATCACACAGATGCTCAGTCGGATTGAGATCTGGGGAATTTGGAGACCAGGGCAACACCCTGAACTCTTCATCATGTTCCTCAAACCATTCCCGAACAATGTGTGCAGTGTGGCAGTGTGCATTATCCTTCTGAATGAGGCCACTGCCATCAGGGAATACCATTGCCATGAAGGTGTGTTCCTGGTCTGCAACTATGTTTAGGTGGGTGGCACATCCACATAAATGGCCGAACACCGGGTTTCCCATCAGAACATTGCCCAGAGCATCACACTTCCTCCACTGGCTTGTCGTCTTCCCACAGTGCATCCTGGTGCCATCACTTCCCCAGGTAAACAGCGCACACGTACACAGCCATCCACGTGATGTAAAGGAAAATGGGACTCATCGGACCAGGCGACCTTTTTCCAATGCTCCGTGGTCCAGTTCCATCACTTGTGTGCCCATTGTAGGCCCTTTCGATGGTAGACAGGGGTCATCATGGGCACTCTGACTGGTCTACAGCTACGCAGCCCCATACGCAGCAGGGTGCGATGCATTGTGTGTTGTGACACATTCCTCCAGTAATTCTATCCTGTAACCATCATTAAAATTTTCTGTGACTTGTGCCACAGTAGACCTTCTGTCGTTTCAGACCAGACGGGATAGCTTCCATTGCCCGTGTGCATCGATGAGCCTTGGGCGCCCAACACCCTGTCGCCTGTTTGTGGTTTGTCCCTCCTCGGACCACTGTCAGTAGGTACTCACCACTGCTGACCGGGAGTACCCCACAAGCCTTGCCATTTTAGAGATGCTCTGACCCAGTCGTCTGGCCATAACAATCTGGCCCTTGTGAAAGTCACTCAGGTCTTTACTCCTGCCCATTTCTCCTGCATTCAACATGTTGACTATGAGAACTGATTGTTCGCTTGCCATCTAATCTACCCAGACCTTGACATGTGGCCTTGTTAGGAGATGATCAATGTTATTTGCTTCAACTGTGAGTGGTCATAATGTTTTGGCTCATCTGTGTATATAACCCTTCAAATGTTTGAAAACACAAAACTTTTTTGCTCTTAAAAAACTTATGATTCTCTTCCACTCAGATGCAATGCAGCAAATTAGTATTAGCCTATTGTTTTAAATCATTGTTTTATATTTTTAGTTATTTTACAATTGCATTTTTACCTGTGATGTCAAAGCCCGATTTTGAGCAGGCATGCAGCCTACAAGAAAATAAAGTGTCACATAATGTGCTAATAGTACTCAAGGTTTTTTTTTAATGTGCTAAGTTGATATTTCAAAAACATTTCTATTTGTTAGAACAGTTAAAAATGGTTGTGCTACTTAATGAAGTATGGACATAGTAACACAGTGTCTGTTTTTCTGATACTTAAGTATTGAACTTTCACTTTCATTTCTTGCAAGTCACATTCCACTTGCAGGTCAAATTATTATAATTTTTTTTAAATGGCCAAACAGAAACAAATCTCTCTAGAATTTTATCAGTCTATATTGTTCTTTTATTTAGAGGCTATTAAATGGACTACACTGTCTTGAAAGAAGAAATCATACAGGATCTAAAAAGGATATAAAATTGGACGACACAAATGCACACCAACGGAAAGAGAAGTACATCTGGTATAAACAGGAAAAGAATGAACTCAAGTCCTCACAAATTCCAAGAATGCATCTGTAGTTATTATTGTAATGTGGTGTGATGTGATTCTACGAAAAGGCATGGTTGGGCTTCTACGAAGCAGCGAGGTCAGAGCACTCTAAAAAACATGGAGTTTGTCTTGCCTGTCTTCGCATGTGGAGGTAAGTATCATTCTCAGTAATATAGTCCTTTTTGAAGGTATTATCTGAAGTTATCTTAAACAGTATCAGCACTAAACCTGGTCTAAATTACCTTGTCAAACTTTCAGCATAAAGTTGAGTGTAAAACAGCTCAATGAAATTTAGTGCATGTTATTGACAAAGGCAGTGAGTTTTAGTAGTTTTAAAAAATGTGTGTGTTTAGAAATAGAGCTCTTCATAAACGCACCTTTCACCATCATTCAAAATGTTACCTTACCGATGATTGGCTTAGTAAATGTCTTGTAAATACTGTCATTGCCAGAATGCATGACCTTAAATTAGGATTTATTGTCGAAGAGTTTCTTATTCAGAAATGGTATACTGGCCTAAGAATAGAATAGAATAGAAATGTTCTTTTCCGTATTCAACCTGAATGAAACAAGATAAATAAAATATACAAGCCTAATAACAGTCTTTTATGGGTTTTTTTTAAGTGTGAAATGGAAATTGTGAGTAGAAAGAGCATAATTCCAAGGAAACCGAAAACACAGAAAAGCAACTACAAGCACAGGAGGGACATGGAGAACAGACAGAAAGAAACAGAAACCAATGGATCAAGGGGGACAAATTCAGGGAAACTTGTTAGATGGGACAGCATGGACCATCCACAACTTGGCTGTAGGTATTTTATAACATTATAGCCCAACATCTATTTTACTATTATGCCAATCTCCCGCCTATCCAGTACATATGAATCAGGTTTCCTTACGATTCAGTACACTTGACATTGCGTCAGCTCCTGAATGGGGAGTGTCCTTCTACACGACCTAGTTAAAATCTTTCTACAACATTGCCAGGAATGGCTATGGTGTTTAAGCAAAAGCTGTCCGGTATAAAAGCGGGCACGCAAACACCATTCCTCAGAATTTTCTTCTTTCAAGACAGCAATTCACCTCTCGTCTAGAAGCCCTCTACTACTTCGCTGTCAACATACACGAGTCAGCAGGCAGGATCTTCATGGCAACGAGAACACTTTCCGCTCCCCTGCAGTGTTCCGGCGAACATTTACTCTGCCTCGAAGCTTCGCTGGTGAACGGGCCTCTTCAGCTTCCTGATTCCCCGCAGCGCTTCGGCAGGAGTTTTGTATCCTTATAAGCTATTGTGTTGTTGTGTATATGTATGTATGTATGTGAAATATATATATATATATATATATATATATATATATATATATATATATATATATATATATAAAAACTAAAAGAGCCACTTACGTGTCTTTTTAAAGATGTCGTTCCGTAAGTGTTTTCTTATGCGAGGCACACATCCCGCCGCCAGATCAGCATGAGAGCTGCATTCGCTGTCTGGGCCGTGCCCACATAGAGACAGCTCTCAAAGAAACAGACTGCCCTCACTATGAGGGCATGTATCTTAAGACACTTCGCTTGCGAATCACCCTCGTTTTGAAGGATGATTCAGCCTCACGTACCCTCCCACCCGCCTCTACTGTGACGCCCGAGGGATCACACGAGGAGGTATGGCGGGGCTGTGAGGTCGAGCAGGATGAACTTGAGGTAGACCTCGTGCCGGCACATGCCCCGCGAGCCCCTCAATCACCATGTACTGCATCTATGCCAATACAGTATGTGCATGACGAGCTTCAGCCCTCTGTAGGAGCGTGCGGCCTTGTCACGTTTGGCGGTTCTGACGCTGGGTATGATGTAACGTCTCTCGTTTTGGATAATTTTAGTGAATCGTGAGCTCGCAATGCACCCATTCAAAATGTTAACTCAGAAACAGACCTTATTGCACATCCGTCCTCAGGACTGATTTGTGTCAATAGATCTGAAGGACGTGTACTTCGTGTACAAATTGTACTGCGTTACAGGCTGCTTTTTAGATTTGCGTTTGAGGGAACTGCGAGTTTTTAGAAGGAAAGTGCTGGCCACAAATGCATCCAACACAGGTTGGGGCACGGTGTGTGATGGATGCCCGACTTTCGACACCTTGACAGGTGCAAAACGGGCGTGACATGTCAACCGCTTAGAGCTACTAGCTGTCTTTCTAGCTTCGAGAGCTTTTCATTCTGATATTGTGAATCACAACATTCTGATTCGTTCGGACAACACGACAGTAGTGGCGTATATATGTCACCATGTCACGCTGGCCCACGTATGGCCTGCGAAACGCAAGTATGCTTTTCCCCAAGAGTGCCTCCTTCATTCTGTCATCAGCAAAGTCCGAGTGGACATGAAAACAGTTCTGTTAATTGTGCCGAAGTTGCGCAAAAAGTCCTGGTTTCTGGAGATGGTAGAAATACTGGATGGGCCTCCATGGGAAATACAGCTGAAGAAATATCTTCTCTCTCAAACACAAGGCACGGTTTGGCATCCCCAGCCAGAGCTGCGAAGCCTACACATGTGGCCTTTGAACGGAGCACAGCAGATGAGCCAGAATTGGCTCGGTCGGTTATGAACACCAAATTACAGGCTAGAGCTCTGACGCCTTAACGCACTGAAATGGAATGTGTTCACTAATTGGTGCTTTTCACACGGCAAAGACCCAGTGAACTGCCCCATACCTGAAATTCATACATTTCTTAAGAGCGATCGGATGCAGGGCTCACTCCGTCTATGCTCAAAGTTTATGTGATGAATATATCTGTGTATCACGCTCCTGAAACTGGCACCTCTATAGGAAAACATGATTTAAACATAATTCCTAGGGGGCGGGGCAGCTAAATCCCCCTCGCCAGGCTACAGCCTGACTTGGGACCTAACTTGGTCCTAAGTGTGCTCACGGGGGAATGTCCATCTCCAAGCAAAGACTTTCTCACTGGATCGTTGATATGGTTACCCTGGCTTACGAGTCGTAGGGTGCGAATTGCCCAATTGCAGTTAAAGTACACTCAACTAGAGGTGTGGCATCTTCGTGGGCATGGATGAACAGGGTGTCCTTACAACACATATGTTTTGCAGCAGGATGGTCTTCTCAAAACAAATTTGTAAGGTTTTACAACCTAGATATAACGTCTCTCTCAAAACAAGTCCTCTCTGTCTAGAGTGCTTGCTATTTTATTGGCCAAATATATACTTATGCCCCTCTTTTTAAGTACGGGCTCCCTGTCACTTTACACAACCGCCTGCATTCAGACCGAAGTTACAGGTGCTTCAATATAAATAAACTACCTTTCCGACTGGGTTCGTGAAGGGGTTAATCCATACTCTATGACCATAGTTCATATATATATATATATATATATATATATATATATATATTCTGAGTGTTCCCCTCCTGGCTGACCATGAGGGTCATTCACTTGCAGCATACTCATGTCGGTCGCCGTGAGACTGCGGCATCATCTTTCCTCTCTGGGAAGGTTATGTTGTGTAGTGCGGCGTGATGGGAATCTGTTCCCCATTGCGTCAGCTTCCTGTCTCGGTTACGTATGTAACCTCGGTTCCCTTAGATGAAGGGAACGAGACATTACGTAAGCTGGCTGCACTACAGACTCAGGGTTTTTTGAGGTGCGAGCGATGCGCTCTTTGTCTCTCAGTCAGAAAATTCTGAGGAATGGTGTTTGCTTGCCCGTTTTTATACCAGACAGCTTTGCGCCTAAAGGGCGGGCTTAAACACCATAGCCAATCCTGCCGTTATTGTAGAAAGGTTTCAACTAGGTCGTTTAGAAGGACACTCCCCATAGCATTAGCTTCCTGATGCAATGCCTCGTTCCCTTTGTCTCAGGGAACCGAGGTTACATAAGTAACCGAGATGTTTTCTTTTTATCTCTAGTCTCTAATATGGATGATTTACACAAACCTGTAGAGTCTTGTTTTGATGTGCAACAGCAGGTCCAATATGAGGTGAGTTACGGACAATTATTATATTAACTGATGATCCTTTTCATAAATATAATTTTAGCATTGGCTAATAGTTTTAATAAGTAGACTCTGCTTTCTCTCTCAGAAAACAACAGGACATTAATTTCCAGTGCTGACATCTTCAAATGGTCTTAACTGTTCTGTGCCAGCCTGCTTCGAAACCTCTATTATCACTCCAGTTCCCAAATAAAACAGACTTTTGCCAGACTGACTACTTACTAGTTGCATTAACCTCTGTTGTTACATAAGTGCTTTGAAAGGCTAATTCTGCACCACCTATAATAATGACTGACCCGTTCAGGACCTTTTGCACTTTGTTTTCAGATCTAATAGGTCTAATGTTGATGCCTCTGATTCTGCATCACATTTAATCTACAGCATCTCTTTCATACCCTGTTTTCACTCCCTATTAACACCCGTCTCACATTAATTGTTTACAAATGGACACGTAGTAATTGTGCCATAATGAGACAAGGTTCCCACTGTCTTGGAAAACTGGAAATATCAGGGAGTTTTAAAACTGTGATTTCCAGGCTTGAAAAAGTAATTGAATTGAAAAATGATCATGGAAATGTCATAAATGAATACAGTTTATTTATGCTCAGCTCTTAATAATAGGTGCTCTATGAAGTGTTACTTAATCTCATATCAGTGTACATAATTTCAAACAAATGTCAGATGGACTCTTTATGTTCTTTTTTTTATTTTTTTTATTTTTTTTGTATAGAATCATAGAATCAATAAAAATAGTTAATAGCAAAATAAGTACTCTTCGTTTCTTTGTGTATTTAAAAATCAAACAAAAAACTTTTAAGCACTGTTCAGTCACATTTAAGTTAATTTAGCAGCTTCTGTTTCAAATGCATTATAAATGTGATTTCACTCTAAAAATACTTTCAGCTCAAAATGTTTTCTGAGGAAGGAACAGACCAAAAAGCATCAACCTTCAAAATTCTGTTCAGACTGAGACACATTAAAAGCGTACAGTGTGTTCTACAGTTGATTATCTGTACAGTTATCTTCCAGCATCTCTCTCCTTTTTGCTGTGCTGCCATGTAAATGCTACTGAACTGAACATCCTATTTATTGTAATATACTGTGTTTATATCAGCGTTAAAAATGTTTGCAAATAGTGTCAAACTTTGGTGTTAGTCTATCACTGAAAGTCTTTGCCAATTTCAAATGCTTTAATTATCATTGTCTATTGATATGTTTATTGTTTTCTAACACCAGCACGCTGCTATTTCTTTAATCTTAATGACTGTCCACAATTGTTTTATAAATATTTGATCATATATCTGCCCAAACCTTCAGTATATGTTGTGAGGAAATAATAATAATAATAATTATAATTATAATTATATTTATTTTTCACACATTATACATTTTGCACATATACAGTGAAATTCTTTTTTTCACATATCCCAGCTAAGCTGGGGTCAGAGTGCAGGGTCAGCCATGATACGGCGTCCCTGGAGCGGATAGGGTCAAGGACCTTGCTCAAGGGCCCAACAGTGGCATCTTGGCGGTGCTGGGGCTTGAACCCCCAACCTGGGCATATATATAAGCACATGGGCATATATATATATATATTTTAATAATTTACATTTTGTTAGACCTTATCACAAAAGCCTTACATAAATAACTTGCAACTTGCTCAAAGCCTATAAGTACAGCAAGCTAAAAAAATGATTGAATTTCAGTTCAAAGGTTGGTATGTTTCAGTGGTACACAAATGTAACTAAATATCGCCATTATTGTAATCTTTGCAATGTACTGTTTTTGTACTAATACACTGTGAATAATAATAATGTATATAAAGAAAGATTGTTTTTCTGTATGTAGGTTTGAAAATTGTTTGGCAATGTCTTTTATTTAACTCTAGGTGGTATCTAGAGTTGAATAAAATACATTGCCAAACAACTTTTAAACCTACATACAGAAAATCGTTCTTTCTTTATATTATGCCACTAATACATTATTACAAAACATAATGCATTGGTACAAAGATAGTACAATACAAGGGTTACTAAACAATAAACTGAGATATAATATTTTCAGTAACCCCAACTGGATAATTTAGTTATTTAGTAATTAGGGTTTAGTGAGGTGTTAAGAAAGTACGTTATGTTGTGAATAATTGTCATTCAATTGAAATATGCTTTTGTGAAATAAGAGCACAATCAAACTTCAATTCACGTTATTATTCCCTTTTTTTCTGTGGACTGAGATGAGATGAACGGTTGTGCAGATGGCACTACAGCTTGTCTTTTAGCCTGAAAACCATCATCTTGAAATTTATATTAGATTTCAAGATTGTTTATAAGGGTGCATTACAGAGCTGAAGGCAAATCCTTTTCAGTTTAGTGAATGGAAATCAAATCTTTTTTTAAAGAATCCTGCTAAAATGAAATGAAGAGAATTTGTCTCAACAGTTTAGTCAGGAGAAAAGTTTTACACAAGAGTTGCAATTTATATTTTGATTTATTATAGGTTACTTTATGTAGTCTGTAATCTAATACTTCTTTCGTCAACCAGCCTACAACTGTTTCTACAATGTTTCAATGCCATTATTGCGAGACTAGTGCATTTGTAGCTTATATTCTTATTGTATATTTATGAAAAATGACATAATTGCTGTCATACTGTATATCTTGCCAAATATATGTCACCATTAATGTCACGTATTTATGGAAAACTTTTTTCATTAACACCAAAATAAACCAAATGCAAAATAAAAACGTATTGTTCTAAACAGACTCTCCATCTGTGCAGAGAGTTGTCATGTTATAGATTTGATCAGATTTTCTCTAAATCTGTGCTCCTATTGACTTTGCTGTCATAATGCATAGAGTCACAGGTTTTATTTGTGTTAAAATGAAATTACAGAGTAAAGTTGAAAATGATTTGCAAATTCATGAACATTTGCAACCACAGTGGGTGATCATAGACCTTGTAAAAGGAACACAACTAAGTGATAACTAAGAACTTCACTGGGCATTAAAACTCAAAACTTGTATTACAGATGTAACCACTATATCACAGACTTAGCAACCCCTACGGGCCAGAATCAATACTTCCTTCAGCAACTTTTAATTCTTAATTTCTAAGGCGTTCCCTTGTGTGTCCCTCCTAAAGTGCTTTCCAAATGAAGGTGCAGTATGCCACCTTGAGGAGTAAGCAGACAAAGCAATACTTTACTGCAGATCCTTTACAAAAAAATGACATTAACATGACATTTTGACATTAACAGTTAATATATAATATCTGCAAAACCTAGGACATGACTCACATTGTTATGGCTCCAACTGTTCGAACTAAGGGGGTAGGTGCCGTGGGTCATAAAAATTCTAAACAAACTCTATATCTACATTTTGAACCTATGTTGATGTCTGTGATCTGGGGATGGGACACCAACTAAATATTTTACAATAAAGTGTGGGGAAACAGAGTGATGAAGTAAGTACACTGTTCTGCATGCAGTTTATTATTTCCCATGTGTGGATTTGGAATTGGAAGGGCAGGGACGTCAGGTTCACAGCAAACAAGCATCACACAGAGTCAGCCAGTGGAATCGCAGAAAGGCTGAGCCAGTTTCCTGGGCGTGTCCGTGCCAAGGACCTCTCTGAGATCTCCAACACAAAACCTATAATGTAAGCAGCAGCATGATCATTACGTTCAAAGAAGGCAAAACTCAATGACTTCGCTAACACAGAAACTGAGAAAAGTTGCTTTTATTGTGTATTTGACAAGTTTTGCAATATTCACATTCCATTTTTATGAATCTGAGCATCTTGAGGCAAACCTGTCTGTCACAGGACAGATCAATAACATTCGAACTCTGTGATTTTGACCAAATGTGATTATTGCATTTTGTCATTTCAGAGTAGCACCGTGTTTGACCCATGTTTACGAAATCCTGAAAGTCATTGCATTGTTTTGGAGTTGTACCTATACACAGGGGTGTAGATCCGGATGGGATGGGGGGGAGGTAACCCCCTAATAATCAAAACAAGCAAGTACAAACTACATTAACTTTGAATCAAACGCCTAAAGTAGCCATCTACAAGCTTCTCACAATACTTTGCTTCATGCCATTCCAGATGTGTATCTCATTCTTTCTTCTGCAGAACACAAACGAAGATTTTTAGAAGAATATTTCAGCTCTGTAGGTCCATACAATGCAAGTCAACAGGGTCCAAAATTTGAAGGTCCAAAAAGCATATAAAGGCAGCATAAAAGTAATCTATAAGACTCCAGTGGTTAAATCCATGTCTTCAGAAGTGATATGATATGTGTGGGTGAGAAACAGAACAATATTCAGAAGACATGGATTAAACTACTGGATAACTATTATGCTGCCATTGAGTGCTTTGTAAGCTTCAAAGTTTTGGACCCTGTTGACTTGCATTGTATGGACCTACAGAGCTGAGATATTCTTAAAAAAATCTTCATTTGTGTTCAGCAGAACAAAGAATGAGATACACATCTGGGATGGCATGAGGGTGAGTAAATGATGAGAGAATTTCCACTTTTGGGTGAACTGTCCCTTTAACTTGAAACCTTGTAACTTGAGACTTGACTACATTTTTCACATCATGACTTGATAAGTGAAGGAATGTATTTGAAAAACAATTACTAAGACTCTTATCTGCCAGGTAACCTCATTCTCTGTTTACCATTGCTCTTTTAAATAAACCTTAACTTAAATGGACCCTTTCCAAACATTTAGCAATAATACTACAACTCAAGCAATTCATTATAAGGAGAGAGTAACATAAGAAAAGTAAAAAAATAAAAAAATAAATTGTGGATGAATGCCATTCACTCATGCTTAAATAGTTCAAATTAAAAATGTCTATGTGGAAGGCTGTTATCCAACAGATGGCGCTGCAGCTTGTCTTTTATTTTGACAACCGTCACGTCAAAAATTATATTATTTATATAATATTGTTTATGAGTATGCATTGCAGAGCTAAAGAAAAATCCATTATAATTTAGTAAATGAAAATTGCCCATATACTTCTAAGAATAATGCAATAATAGAATTTATCTCCATAGTTTAGTCAAGAGAAAACACAATCATGAACATATTCACATTGCTTTGAATTTTATTTATTATAATATATGCTATTTTATGCTATATTTTCTTTATCGACCTGCCTAAAATTATTTCTATAATTTTTTGGTTGCTTTAATTACTGCGTAATTGCATGCATAACCACATTATTTAATGTTAGGTTACATGATCGCTATCATAATATAATAATCTATTAATATATAATAAACTACAATAACATATACCATAATATATGGCAGTCAATTCAAATCCCGCAATGCTTTAAGTAGCCTATTTATGAAGAACTTTTTTCATGAGCACCAAAAAATACCAAAAACGCATAATGCGAAATAAAAATAGTAATGTTAATATTAGATGACAACTCTTATTGTTCTGAACAGGCTTGCCATTTGTTTAACGAGTGAGTTATCATCACCTATCGATTTTATTTATTTATTTATTTATTTTTCAAATCTCTCCAGTTCTACGGTCTGCGCGCTCCCGCCAGTGCAGCTGTCACCGGAGCATTGGGGCGCGTGCCCGCGCTCTGCGTATGTCTCCACGAGAGTGCGCGCGCAAGAGTGTATGTGCATTTGAACATCATGATTCTGCGGGTCTGTGCCATTTTGAGGAAACGAGCGTGTATAACTGCTGCTTTTTAGCCGCCTTTCTCTCTCGCAAACATATTAGGAAGGAGAGAGACATACAGAGAGAGAGAGAGAGAGAGAGAGAGAGAGAGAGAGAGAGAGACCCACCCACCCCCCACGCAAACACACTCACACACATTCACTCGCGCAGAAACTGAGCACCGAGAGAGGCAGTCTCTGTTCCGCTGCTGTGGTTTGGCGTAAACACACGCGTCCGAACGCACGAATCGTGGATTATTGCGCGGAGAACACGCGGGAACCATGAGCTGGGGAACCGAGTTATGGGTGAGTTTCATCCGCCCGTAACGGAGGTCGATTATCACGGCCACCGGCTCTGATAACGGGTCCACAGAGCCTCTTTGAGGTCAACAGTGCATCGCAACGACTACATAACTGCATGTCTATTTTAAAGAGTAGGGCCTATATATTAATATAGAGTGTATAGTATGTGTATAATATAGTATAATGCATAGTTTAAAATGTATACATAACACTATCATTTGTATTAATATATCTATACCATCTATATATAACACACTTATGCAGTTGTGCATTGCATTAGCAACCCTAATAAATACCCAGAGCTACATCACATTAATATATAGCTATTTATTATTGTATACATATTATCTGAAGTTTAAATAAATGCACTTTGTATGGTTTGATGTTGTCATTGTGTGAATAAATACCTAAAGCTATATAGGTATATATTATTGTATACATACTATCTGTTGTGTGAATAAATGCAGTTGATATTGATGATGTAATTGTGTGAATATTGCTAGTGAAACATTGTTGCAGATGTTTAGAAAGGTTGTGCTTTGTCCTCATTGAACTGGGTGAACTGTCATGCCCCAAATGGCAGAGATTTTCAAAGCAACTTGCTGCTTGTGATCCGACAAGTTACAGATTGCTGCATCTACACTATCAGCCTTACTTTGGTGTCAGTGTGCTGTTCATGCACCTCTGTGTATTTTTAGTGCAAAGCGGTTGTGGTGGTGTTTGAGAGCACAAGGAAATGTCAGTGTGTGTGTTGTGTGTTGTGTGGCAAGCGCAAATGCAAATTTCTGCATGAGAATGCAGCTTCTGTAACAAATCCTGTTGAATTGAGAAATTATAGAGAGTTAAAAATGTGTATTCATGCAACTAAATTTTGCATGTGAAGACCTGACATCCAGTCATTATGAACTTTTGCATACTAATTTATATTTTGCATAAATGCAACAATTTTATAGATAGTTTAGACATAAGATGCATTAAAAAAGTCAAACAGTTTCTATTGGAAAACACTGGATTTGTTTAATCAGATACAGTGTGGAAGTGGTATATAGGTAAACTATATTAATATAGAGCTGTTGGTTCTAAGGGTCTGATTTAATGGGTCAGGCCAGAGAGGCCCCTGATGTCAGGGGCTGGATTGATCGCCTACTGAATCCTCACAGTCTTTGTTTATATTGATCAGCATTTATAGGCTGCATGACAATTGAAACTGATTATTGGGCCACATCCGGGATGTTTTGTATGTTGCAATCCTTATTAGAAGTGGGTTTCATTTTAAATGTAAAACTGTAAAAGAGTCGAGTATAACGTGTTTTTCTAGTCTGGAACTTTTTCATCTTTGGTGATCAGAACACGTTACATACTAGAAATATAGCTGTGCTTTTATATCTGATTAGTGCATGACTCACATTAGGGCTGGGTATTGATACAGATTTCCTGATTCAATCCGATTCACAAGCTCTCGATTCGATTCAGTATCGATTCATATGGCTATATTTCAGTTATAATGTCCTTTTTGCTTACATGTAAAATAAATTATCTCCAGCTAATGCTGTTAATTATACAGGGGAACGTTTAACTAGGTACATTACGAAAATATCAATTTTACTAATAATATTTGATTCGTTTTAAATCATTTTGGTCACATTTTGGCTTTTAAATAAATGAACAAATAAATGTATTCAATCAATAAAAAAATATATTTCATATATTATTTTTGTTACATATTTATTGATAAATTGCATAATTTGTACTGTTTATAAGTATTTACATTGATTAGTTGAACACGTGCTTAAACCACTACTGTCTCTTTAACAACAACAACAACAAAAAAAAAAACAGCATTTCTGTAAACAGCATCTTTAAATGAGAGCATGTTAACTAGAGAGGACTCGAATGGCTTTACCTCATCTGTGCGATGCATGATTAGAATTAAATGTTTGTTTGTTTTGTAGTTGTTTTTTTATTCAATGATAAATGGTTTGCGTTAATCTCATCTTGGACACACATTAAACTGGAACAACCTTTACTCTCAACACACTGTGAAAGTATCTCGCTGCTGAACACTTCACGACTAAACTACACAATTACTGGTGAGTGAAATCTAAACATTTACCATTTGCCAAATATATTCACTTTAGTCGCATAGTGCGAAATTTGGTTGCAAATGCGTGTGATTTCCTCTCATTTTAGAGGATTGAGTGACAGATCGATCTTGGGATTTAAGAATCGATATCGAGATCGTTCAAATGAAGATCGCGATTAATCAGGAAATCGATATTTTTACCCACCCCTAACTCACATCCACAAATCACACACACATTCTAGCACACAGGAGCCAAGAAAGCGTGGAAGCCAGTATCATGCGTCACAAACATAAGCTGCCGTCTGCCATGTCGTGGATGCCCACTGGCACCAAACCAACCTACACACAAACACGTAAACATAAACATGAGGCGTATTCTCTAACTTCTTATTTCACTCACAAACTCTACACTTCCTTTTCCAAATTCCCTCTCTTTCACTGTTTGTATTTCCTTTAAAGGGAAAAGACTTCGTCCATTCTGCAAACTAAACATTTGATTACTGAGATCTGCAAAATTGCGCAACCTGCATTCAACAATAATTTGTGGGGCGTTACCTGAATTACACATTTCCTTTAGCGAATCTGGTGCTAAAACAATGCCGACAGCGTGTGCAAGTAAACAACGCAATCAGTGGGCATAATTAATTCTTAGTGTGTTCTGCTAAAACATGGAACCTGTAGGACTACTGTGTTGTAGGATGCACAGTGAAAACCTGATTAAAATCTCACATAATGACACTAAACTATCACTTTCCTGCTTTTATAAACACACACACACACACACACACACACACACACACACACACACACACACACACTGCAAGTCAGATATTATCATTTGAGAAAACTAGTTTCCCTTAGTCTTTATTTTCCTTACATAAACATGCAAAATGTCTCTCTAACAGGTAAATTCCCTTTTCTACTTCCACATTTTCTCTTTTCTCTCCATTTCCCAGCTGTTCTCATTCTTTGCATTCTATTTCATCTTTCCCTCCCTTTTGTATTTATTTATTTGGCTTCAGGCTGTGAGAGTTACTCACGCTGTGCTTGAACCACACTGGCTCACTGTAAGAGAAAAAGATCAAATGATTCATCCCTGCTGATTCGCTCCTGATCATTCAATCTCCTCAGTGATTCAGAGCTCCATCTCTGCTGATTCACTGGTGTTGAGTCATTGAATCAGCAGGGAGTCGATTCTTTTACAACTGAACAGTAAAAGAGTGTGTCACAGAGACAATGAAAAATGCTGACATGTTATTGGTTGTCGGTTACAAAGGCTGGAATACTATTGGCTGCTCTAAAGAACAATGTTGTAATGTTATTAGTCATTTAAATCGTAAAATGGCAGTCCTTACCCTTTAATTTCACTTATTGAGGTTGTTTACATGGACACTAGAATTGCCAGAAAACTGCTTAAAGGAATATTCCGGGTTCAGTACAAGTTAAGATCAATCGACAGCATTTGTGGCATAATATTGATTACCATAAAAATGAATTTTGACTTGCCCCTTCATTTCTTTAAAAAAAAATAAAATGGAGGTTACAGTGAGGCACTTACAATGGAAGTTAATGGGGCCAATCTGTAAACGTTAAAATACTCACTGTTTCAAAAGTATAGCCATATGACATAAACAATATGCGTTTTAGCATGATTTTAGTGTGATAAAATCGCTTACTAACCTTTTCTGTGTAAAGTTATATCCAGTTTTACAACTTTGTTGCCATACATGTAATGTCAACAAAACCTAAACTCTAGAACGACTGTAAAAATGACGAGTTAAACAACTTTACAGCTCAAATAATACATGAGTTTTAAAAGAAGAATTAATATACGTGCTTCTATAAAATTATAAGCTTCACATTTCTGCATTTAAACTCTTCAAAATTGTCCCCATTCACTTCCATTGTAGGCCTAAGTGCCTCACTTTAACCTCGGGTTTTTAAAAAAGGAAAAGGACGGAGTCTATATAATTTTTTGTGCTAATCAACATTATGCCACAAATGCTGCTGGTTTCTCCACAGCAACAGCAATAATTTTCCCACGACATTGTTATTTGTGTAAATAACAAACATGGTATCTGAGGAAGACTAAGCTATTTTATTCTCCGTTGCTTCACTTTATCTCCAGATATTCCAGAGTTGTTGCTGTGTTTGTTTCCTAACCTGTCCATCGCGACCTGCAGCGGAATTGCGCTGCAATAGTGGGGTTTCCCTCTTACGACAAACTCCAGGATTCCTCCAGTGTACTTGAGCGCATATACGCGGACATGAGGGACAGTAGTCGATATTTAAAATTGGTGTGTATAAATGGGTATATTTTATAGTGTATGTGCTTTCCTGTTTCCCACTGTACTTTCAGAAATGTTGAATTCTTTCCACTGTGTTGACTTGTTGATATGATGTATGGCTCCATCCTATATTGTAGGGTTGGGTGATATGGCAAAAAAATAAACTCTTGATTTTTATCAAACATATGGACGATTCACTATTCACGATTCGATTTTTTTCAACTTTTAAATGTACTCCAACATGATTCAAATTGCATGTTCTTTATTAGAACGCAAGGCAACCTGGTTAGAGAAATCCAAGTTCTTTTTATTATAGGAAACAAAGGTGTGCAAGAAAAATTTAAAAATGCACCACAGGGGGAAGTTGTCAACAGAGTGTAAATGTAAAATAAATTCAAATCTAATAAGCCCAGATGTTCAGAAATAATAGAATAAGAAAACTGCAAAATAATTCTTAGCTGTGTAGGTATTTATTTGATCTAAACCAAGTCTATCTAGAAAGTTATCTAGAAATCAATATCTATAAATTATCAAGCTTATCTAGAAAGTACTCACTGTATATCAAACAATTTGTATGTATATTTATAAACCCCTGCAGGTATAGACGTGCCCCCTAGCGGTTCACGCTGAGCAGTGCAGCAATATGATATTATTTTGAATTACAATTCAATTAGCAAAGTCGGTCAAAATGATCGCTTGCCAAATGTTGGCTATAGATGCAACACACTTGAAACACGTCACAGAACAAAGCAATAATTAGCGATCTATCTGAATCGTCATAGCAAAAGGAGTGGCGGATGTTTGATTCTCCCATATATAGCTTCTCCATGATTTGAAATGAAGTGCCCATAACTGTCACGTAACAAACGCTTTTTATGGGTAAAAAGAAAAGAAAGGAGATCGTTCATCAACATGCGCACGCCGAGTCCAGTTATGGTTTTAAGCTGGTGTAAATATCGTACTGGGAATATTACCGCTGTCTTTTATATCAGTCTCCGGGTTGTTAACCTCTCACATTCATTTGGAGCGCCACACACACATGCAACTGATTGGATCAGGAGCGGCATTAAGACAAGTGCTATGAATTATTTTTCTCTTCCATATTCAGCCTTTGGTGGATTTACAACGTATCTAACTATAGCGTTTGTTATATTATTTTCATTTAAATAGATTTTTCATTAAAAAATTTTTTTTTAAAATAAATCGTGTCAAAAAGCTATTTTGAGTTAATCGGAAAAACCACCTATATGATGCACTACTATGATGTTAGTTATCCGGTCTGTTCACGCACATGCACTCTTTAAAAACCTGTAAGAATGCCGTTAATGCATTTACATGGCTACATACACTCACTGAACACTTTATTAGGAACACCAGTACACCTATTTATCCATGTGATTATCTAATCAGCCAATCGTGTGGCAGCAGTGCATAAAATCATGCAGATACGGGTAAGGAGGTTCAGTTAACGTTCACATCAACCATCAGAATGGGGAAAAAATTTGATCTAAGTGAATTCAACTGTTGAATGATTGTTGGTGCCGGACGGGCTGGTTTGAGTATTTCAGGAACTGCTGATCTCCTGGGATTTTCACACACAACAGTCTCTAGAGTTTAGAATGGTGCCAACAACAAAAAACATCCAGTGAGCAGCAGTTCTGTGGACGGAAATGCCTTGTTGATGAGAGAGGTCAACAGAGAATGGCCAGACTGGTTCGAGCTGACAGAAAGGCTATGGTAACTCAGATAACCACTCTGAACAATAGTGAGCAGAATAGCATCTCAGAATGAACAACACGTGGAACCTTGAGGCAAATGGGCTGCAACAATAGAAGACCACGTCAGGCACTTTATTGGGACAATAGTGTTCTTAATAAAGTTCTCAGCAAGTGTAAACCACATTCTCTGGGAGAAACCTGGGTTAGTTAAACTGCTTTCTCTTAATACCTTAGCGGTGAAAGGAAAACAGCGTTCTCGTTTCAAAACGCTGCTTTCTGCAAAAACCCTGGAATAAACAGTTGTCTTAAGTGCATGTAAATGGGGTCATCGTCTCTTTGTGTATGTGTGCTTGTATTTTTCACGTTTTTCTTACCCAGTGGTTGTTTGTCTGAGCAATGGTAGATGGGAACCAGGGTGGAAGGCGCTTTAAAGCGTTTCTGGAAACCTCATTGTGAACAATCATTATTTTTGCAATTCTGTTTGGTGCCACTAGTGGTGCAGATATTTCACACTTCAGCTCGAAATCTCTTTTCTCTTCTTCTACCTCTCTCTCGCTCTCTGCCCTTGAGTGTGTCCTCTGAAAATGAAGAAAGGTTCTACTGTATCTCCATCCCACTTTATAGTCCCTGTGGGCGCCGTGCATGTGTGTGCGTGCGTGTGAGAGTGAGAGATACAATATACGGTGTGTAAGTCCGGAATCTCTTCATTGAATGGAAAATGATTAGCGTGCGGTTAAGTTCTATGTGGGGGGAGAGGCTCATCATGTGAGAAACAGGAATGTTAAAAGGGAAAGACAAGATATGTTGGATGAGTCAATTTGGTGTGTGTGTGTGTGTGTTCATACTTACACTACCGGTCAAAAGTTTTGAAACACTTGACTGAAAGAATTTTGAAGATGCTAAAATATAACACAGTTTTGATTCATTTTGGATTTTGTTTAGTCACAACATAATTCCCATAGTTCCATTTATGTTATTCCATAGTTTTGATGACTTTACTATTATTCTAAAATGTGAAAAAAAAACAAAAAAAAAAAAACAATTATAATAGAGTAAGTGTTTCAAAACTTTTGACCAGTAGTATAGCTATAGTTTGATGACCTGAATGTGACAAAACCTCCCATTGGAAATATTCTCAATTAGAAAATTGATTTAAAATATAAAGCAAATGTTGGTTTTAATCATTCTAAAAATGCAAAAAGATTTAGTTTAGGGGTAAGTCGAGGGAACACTGCATTTTGTATAGTCATATGTGTATAGTCAGGCATTCTCTTTTGACTGCGAACTAGAAAAACTGCCCATGGACAGTCCACACGCACCGTACTAATGTTGAAATTGGCATCATATGCACTGTGCGTGAAACATAGCGGCATGCAGGACAAAAACCCAAATATGTATACTTTGGCCTTTTAGGTTTAGGGTATGGGTTTGGGTTAGTCTAAGGTAAATATAGGCTAATGGACGCTTTTCGCAGATTGTGATCACATATTTAATCTTTTTTTTTATTTATATATATATATATATATATATATTTTTTTTTAAATGCACTATTCCCAATGCGCTCTAAGTCCTCGTGGTTGTGTAGTAGCTCGCCTCAATCCGGGTGGCGGAGGATGAATCTCAGTTGCCTCCGCATCTGAGACCGTCGATCCATGCATCTTATCATGTGGCTTGTTGAGCGCATTACCGCAGAGACATAGCACGTGTGGAGGCTTCACGATATTCTCCGCGGCATCCACGCACAACTCACCACGTGCCCCACTGAGAGCGAGAACCACAATATAGCAACCATGAGAAGGTTACCCTATGTGACTCTACCCTCCCTAGCAACTGGGCCAATTTGGTTGCTTAGGAGTCCTGGCTGGAGTTACTCAGCTGTTAGATAAGATTCACATTTGCTGTTACTGAGGTAAATGAACGGGTAGGTTTAGGTTTATGGTTAAGGTTTAGATTAGGGTTAGGGTAAGGATTGGGGTAGGGTGTGGAACTTTTCACTTGCTAGCACACATTTGTATTTTCTTTATAACGGCAATAATTTATATAAATAAATCCTTTAGTCCTCGGCTTGCCAAGGACATGTGAGTATTGAAATGATGTTGACCGCTGGTTGGTAACAATGACAATCTATATATTAGTTACTATCGTGGTCTATTTGGCCAGAATATCCTGCAGTTATAAAAACTTTACAACGTTTGACCTTATCAGATTAGCAATCGTTATGTCTAATGCCTAACTTTTGTAACGTCATTTATTTCAACACATCAGTGTTTCCAATAAGTCATATAAAGATATGGCACTTATCTGCTCAGATGACATGTTTTCAGATATCCGTCTTTTCCTTTCTTTCGTTATTTATTTGTCCATTCGCTCTGATAAGACGTCCTGTATTCATGTGTACACTGGTGCCTCGAACCACATTCATCCAGACAGAGGAGCAGAGCCGAAGCACAACCAAAACAATGTTCTTCCGCAAGACACATGCAGTTTTACTTTTTAACCGCTAGAGGGCCAAAAGTTACATAGTGTAGCTTTAAAGACGCCTAATATAAAGTGGGGCCACATTTACTCTCAACCCTCAGTAAAAGGACCTCTGTGCTAATAACTTCTTCTCCACTATACTACTCAATCACTGGTGAATGAAATTTACTAGCCAGTGGCTAACCATAGACATTTTTAGTCGCATAGCGTGAGATTTGGTAGCACATGCGAGTGATTTTCTTGCATTATAGAGGCTTGCCACATAAAGTGAAAGATCTTTCTTGGGATTTAAAAATTGATATTGAGATTGCTCTAACGAAAATTGCGATGCATCGGAAAATTTATATTTTTACCCAGCCCTTGATGTATTGCAGACGAGCAAACAACCCAGAAAATACGTCTTCCAGATGTAACCTAAGCACACACATCAAATAGAAGTCTGGGTGTTGTAAGTGTGCTATCAGGGTTTATATCACTATACTTTGTCTTATATTAACCTGACATTAATTTAAAAATGAAAGATACAGCTAGTGACAGTCTTCTGACTGTTGGAATCAATTTCTCTGTATTTTTATCCTCTTTTCAAAAGTCGTGGAAATGTAATAGTGGGTTTTTTCTGGGAACGCAAAAGTAAAACAAATAACATGACAACTTGTAAAATATTCGTACGAGGTGGCAAAATCGTAAGATATCGTACCAAAAGTCACGACTTTCATTCTTATTGAGACCGACCAATCAACAAACTAAATTTCATATCAATATAATACTGGCATCAAATTTTAGCTAGCCTCCTATCCAACAATTTATTCTAAGAAAGGAAACGTCCATGAACAAATTTGGCTACTCATTTCATATTTGTTTATGCAATGCAAATGACTGATGTTTGTCGGTAGCCTGTAATATTCTTTTCTCGTCTCGTTCCAAACCTGATGTTTTTTTCTTCTTCTGTGATACACAAAAGTTATCTTTCTATTAAAATCATGGTTCGTTTAGGTTTGGATTCAGGCTTAAAAATCGTAATAACATTGTTCGTTGATTGGTTTATTTTTCTCCATGGGAGTAAAAGTTCACAACATGGTGAAATCTAACCTAAAATGTATTTAAAGAAAATATGTGTGTGTGTGTGTATGTATTAAAACCCACGCTGAAAGGTGAAGACCGGTGCAGTCATGCTTCTGGAACGACGTCATATATTATTTTTCCTACAGCATACAGCTAATAATCACACACAGTCTGCTCTCATTCCTGTCACAATGCTTACTTTAGAGAGAAGAAACATGTGTCTCTTTTTTTTCTTTCTTTTCCTCGAAACCTATCAAAGATAAGAATTCTCACAGACAGCCATGTGCGATTAATTCAGGAGTGTTGAACCATTTTGACTGTGAGTCACACGAGTTTGTTAAAAATCTATTTAAAGACATGAGCTTCACGTTATGCACGTTTTGGATATATATGATATGTGGGACAATGGCCCCAGAAAGTATTTTGAAAATTATTTGTCAACTTAAAAAATGAATAAACGTCATTGCATTGGATTACAAAATAACTAAAACCAAATGTCATCTGCAAACAAATGATGCTAAAGCTTTTGTCAGAACTAGCTTTATTTTTCTGAGACAAATTTTTTGCAATTACTTTTAAACGTGTCAGTGTGTTTTGTGGATGTATAAAGTTCACACAGGTGAGTGACCACCGCTGTAGTTCAACACATTTATTATGAACATGTTCCACGTTTTACAACCAGAAAGTATCCAAATACTTTTAAGTATTCATTTTGAAAACTATCTATTGTTTTATCATTTAAAACCAAATTGTCTTTTTTGTGGGAGAGTACGTATGCTACCGGAAGGAAGTGGCAAAACAGGAAGTGAGGTTGTACATCCTCATCAGAGGTAGTGTTGCACTTAGTCTATGAAAATCTGCCTCAGCTGTTTTTTTGCAACATTGTAAGAGCCCCTGGATGACTCACAATCTATTGTAACATCGGAAGGTTAACTGCCTAACCGAGTATGTTTCTTTGCAGTCTAATATATAGGTTTAGCTTAGCTTCTGTGACCCATACTAGTGAGGAATGTTGTACTGAGAAACAATATATTTCTAATAACACATAAAGACTGTTTTTTATCTCTTTTTGTCTTAGTAAACACAAATCAATTGTAGTTCTTCTGGCATCAACTGATGACATCATCTCCCTTTTCAATCCCTTTTGGAATGCTAACCTTGTCTTTGATTTAGAATTTCTATTGCTCATTCTAAAACTTCTAAAATTGATATATTTATCCCTCTATCTGTCTGTCTGTCTATCTATCTGTCTGTCTGTCTGTCTGTCTGTCTGCCTGTCTGTCATTTTATCTATCATTATATCTGGCTGTCTCTTTGTCTGTCTGTCTGTCTTTTTATCTATCATTCTATTTATCTATCTTTCTATCTGTCTGTCTGTCTGTCTTACGTTCTATCTATCATTCTATTTATCTATCATTCTATCTATCTGTCTATTTGTTTGTCTTTCTGTCTTTTTATCTATCGTTCTGTTTAGCTATCATTCTATCTGTCTGTCTGTCTTTTATCTATCATTCTATTTATCTAGCTCATTAAGTTGAATTATAATGTATTATATAAAGCATTTTATTTGCTGTTATCTCTGTATGTATGTGGGGCTGCAACTAACTATTATTTTTAAAATCGATTAATCTAATGATTATTAGAACGATTATTCGACTATTTGGCGATTATTGCAATGATTAATCATTAGCTCTTAACCAATTATTCAGCTTGTACCCCGACTTAAACAGTTGTATTAAACGTGCTTACTAACAATAAAGAGGACAAAATCATCTTTTAAAATACCTCTAAATGACATTCACTGAGTTAAAGTTTAATTCAGAAAAGAAATTCACTGTAACAAATCCTATTGTTATCAAGTGTTTTTGTCTTGTTTTCTATTTAAAATTGTCTAAAAGTCCTTAAAACAAGATACATTTACTTGAGAAGCAACATATAAGATATTGAGATTTGCTTTAAGAGAATGTATCTTAAATATAAGTGTATTTTGTATATAAGTGTATTTTTTCACTTAGTTATACTTCTGCGAGTGCAGTAAAGACAAAATATACTTATATTCAAGATCTATTCTCTAAAAGCAAGTCTCAATATCTTATATGCATTTTTTTTTTTTTAAGGATTTTTAGATATTTTAAAATATTTTTATTTTTAATATTATATTCAACATTCTCAGATAACAATTTTTCTTCTGCAGTATAGCTGCTAAAGTAAATGTACATTGTTTTAAAGGAGTTTTAGATATTTATATTGGAAAACAAGCCAAAACAAAAACAAATCAAAAACATATTTTGTTGCAGTGTGTAATGGGGCGAAGACTACCCTCTCTCACCTTTCTGTTCACTTCAATCCATCTTTAACTCACAAATAAAAAAACTCTCTCTTATGCTAAGAAATGCACAGTGACACATATATTATGTATTCAATAAAACGCAAGCCATAATCTAGCAGCAGCAAGCGCGCCTGAGGGACGAGTGTCGCTCATAGGCTAGAAACACACACAGACACACATAATCTTTAGAGAATTATATCACAGTAGTGAATCAAAGGACTTTGTGAATGTACACAACATGTAAGACATAAATCTCTGTTCTGCTCTAAAACAGGAAATAAAACAATGAAAACCATTTATGGCATAAACGGCAACCTTTACAGTAACCTTTAAGACTTTCACTTCAATATGAATGTGTTTGCATGTGTATACGTCAATTTGAATTCAAAGCTCAGTCTTAGTATTGAAAAAAGCAAGGTGGATTCTCTCACACAAATACACACACACGTATAGCTCTCATTTGGACACTGATCGGACAGTCTCCGCTGTCTGAGATGTTGCCACTGTAATAGCAACAGCTAACGACCTGTTAACCACAAAAGGTTAAACTTTTCAGGGCGTCATCATGGACATTATTAAAGGAGAGACGCTGTTGAAAGTCCAGCAATTGAAATTGTAAGTTCAGCTCTTGTAGAATACGTCCACTTACTGTCTTCTTTTTGGACATTTGTGGAGGAGATCAATATTTAGCTGGTAAGCTGTTTCTGAAAACTGTCTTTTAATTGCTGGTCTCCAATCAGCCTGTACAGCATTAATGTTGTTAGTAGAGGAGACAAAAACTGTTCTCAGATGCGAAAGTGTCACGATTTTAAACTTGAAATCTTATAGTGAATGTGTTGCCGTGCATTATTCATGTTGTTTATGCAGACTGAATAGTTATAGCATGGTTAGTATCTCTCTGGCATACTTGATTCTGATTGGCCAATTGCGTCAGTCTATGGTCAAATATTTTAGTATTATGACCACTAAATTGTAGAACTGACAATTGTCACAGGCAACTGATTTCTTCCATACAGTTGAAGTCAGAAGCTTACATACACCTTAGCCAAATTCATTTAAACCCTTTTTTTTTCTTTTTTTTTTTTTTTAATTCCTGACATTTAATCATAGAAAACATTCCCTGTCTTAGGTCAGTTAGGATCACTACTTTATTTTAAAAATGTGAAATATCAGAATAATATTAAATGTCTTTAAATTGTTTAACTTGGGTTAAACGTTTTGTGTAGCCTTCCACAAGCTCCTCACAATAAGTTGCTGGATTTTTGGCCCATTCCTCCAGACAGAACTGGTGTAACTGAGTCAGGTTTGTAGGCCTCCTTGCTCACACAAGCTTTTTCATTTCTGCCCACAAATTTTCTTTTGGATTGAGATCAGGGCTTTGTGATGGCCACTCCAATACCTTGACTTTGTTGTCCTTAAGCCATTTGGCCACAACTTTGGAGGTATGCTTGGGGTCATTATCCATTTGGAAGACCCATTTGCGATTGAGCTTTAACTTGCTGGCTGATGTCTTGAGATTTTGCTTCAAAATATCCACATAATTTTCCCTCCTCATGATGCCATCTATTTTGTGAAGTGCACCAGTCCCTCCTGCAGCAAAGCACCCCCACAATATGATGCTGCCACCCCCATGCTTCACGGTTGGAATGGTGTTGTTCGGCTTGCAAGCCACACCCTTTTTCCTCCAAACATAACGATGGTCATTATGGCCAGACAGTTAAATATTTGTTTCATTAGGCTAGAGGACATTTCTCCAGAAAGTAAGAACTTTGTCCCCATGTGCACTTGCAAACTGTAATCTGGCATTTTTATTGTGGTTTTGGAGCACTGGCTTCTTCCTTGCTGAGCAGCCTTTCATGTTATGTCGATATAGGACTCGTTTTGCTGTGGATATAGATACTTGTCTACCTGTTTCCTCCAGCATCTTCACAAGGTCCTTTGCTGTTGTTCTGGGAGTGATTTGCAGTTTTCGCACCAAATAACGTTTATCTCTAGGAGACAGGAAGAGTCTCCTTCCTGAATGGTATGATGGCTACGTGGTCCCATGTTGTTTATACTTGCGTAATATTGTTTGTACAGATGAACGTGGTACCTTCAGGTGTTTGGAAATTGCTCCCAAGGAAGAACCAGACTTGTGGAGGTCCACAATTGTTTTTTCCTGAGGTCTTGGCTGATTTCTATTGATTTTCCCACGATGTCAAGCAAAGAGGCACTGAGTTTGAAGGTAGGCCTTAAAATACATCTACAGGTACACCTCCAATTCAGTACACATCCTATCAGAAGCTAATTGTCTAAAGGCTTGACATAATTTTCTGGAATTTTCCAAGCTGCTTAAAGGCACAGTTATCTTAGTTTATGTACATTTCTGACCCACTGGAATTGTGATATAGTCAGTTAAAAGTGAAACAATCTGTCTGTAAACAATTGTTGGAAAATTACTTGTGTCATGCATGAAGTAGATGTCCTAAACAACTTGCCAAAACTATAGTTTGCTAATATTAAATCTGTGGAGTGGTTCACAAATGAGTTTAATAACTTCAACCAAAGTGTATGTAAACTTTTGACTTCAACTGTATCTGTGCTAGTGTCTCCCATATCACTCTGTGCTCTCTTCTCACATAATAAAATAAAGTCAACTCAAGTCCATATTTAATGTCAATTTATTAATTTATTTGGTAACTAGCTGTGTAATATATGCGATATTGAACAGTCAGATGGTTTTTATGGCAAAATAAACCTCTTAGCTTCTTGTCGGGGTCCTGATCATCCTGTTTGGGTTTATTTTGCAATAATGACCGGCTGACTGTACATTATCCCTTACATACCAAGGTTATGTGCGTGTATCGTGGCAGTTCTGAGGTAAACTGTCCACCGAGTGGCGCTAAAAGTGAGTTTTCTCCCTAACAGACAAGATTTTTAAGGTCCCTACCCTAAACCTTAAACCTGAAATTAACCAATAGTATCTTAAAAGCAAGTGTGAGATAAAAAACGCAATTGCTGAAGCAACCACATCATTTTATGGTGCTTCTATGACACTTTCGGATCACATGTCAAATTGCGTGCTTTTCAGGATTCCGATCCTTTATCAGTTGAGCTAGTGTGCAATTTGATCACACTCAAACAAGCTTGGAAATTTAGTTGGTTATGTAATTCAAACATTGTATCACTTTAGAAGTTATGCACTATTGTAAAAGTTGTGTGAGGAACAGGGTGTAAAGTAAGTGTTTATAAACTGAGAATCTGCTGAGAATCTGCTCTTTTACTTGTGATTTGTATGAAATAGAATATAAGTCATTGTTGTAGTGGCTCAAGTGTTTATTTCACTGTGTAACTACCATGATACGTACAACGAGTGCATGTGCAGATTGCGTGCAAATATGCAGACTTTACTGATTAGGGTTAGGGTTAGTGCGAACTGTGCTGATGAAGAAATTGGTGCCACAACGAGTCATAGCACCGCAAGGAAAACTGAAGGTTACTTCAGCCTTTAGTGTGTGTTATCTCTGTTGTGTGTGAAAGAGAGGGAAAGTGAGAAAGGTTTGATGTAATGGTTTAGCTGTTTAATTGTAGCCACATGCTGGTCTGTGAGACAGCTACCAGACTAATAAAACACACACACATGCACATGGAGGTTAAATTTGTCCCGTATGGTGGATGAATGTATTATCTGGATGTTTAGTTTCCGCTAAGCCGAGACGATTGTTTCTCAAGTCAAAAGATAAAAAGATTCCATGCTGCTGTAATGCAACCTGCAAATAGACTGCGAAACTGTGTCAGGCCTTTCCCTTCCATAAAATAACACTCATTCAGATACACAACAGAGCCCAACCCAGGCTAATGACCTCTGGAATGGCAAGCAAATGTACACACTGTCCTGCTGCTTGGGTCTGTAACTGCACGTAACTGGAGCCAACATATTTCCTGATATGTCTGTAAAATAAATCAAAGATGAGAGAAGTCTGGTGACGGATAAACAAAAAAAAAACAGTGTGTTCAAACACTCGTTCAGCAAGTATTGACGCTGACTACCACCCCTGGAGTCGTGAGTTCAAATCCAGGGTGTGCTAAGTGACTCCAGCCAGGTATTCTAAGCAACCAAATTGGCCCAGTTGCTAGGGATGGTAGAGTCACATGGGGTAACATCCTCGTTGTCTCAGTGGGGCGCGTGGTAAGTTGTGCGTGGATCGCAGAGAGTAGCATGAGCCTCCACGTGCTGGGAGTCTCTGCGGTGTCCTGCACAGCAAGCCACGTGAGATGGTGCGTGGATTGACGGTCTCAGAAGCGGAGGCAACTGAGACTTGTCCTCTGCCACCCGGATTGAGGTGAGTAACCGCGCCACCACGAGGACCTACTAAGTAGTGGGAATTGGGCATTCCAAATTGGGAGAAAAGGGGATAAAAAAAATAAATAAAAAAAAACTGAACAATGAATTTTCATTGTTGGTTGAGCCATTCCTAACATATTTTTAAAAACATTTTTATCAAGATACTACTTTATGATTATTATTTCCTTGATTTAACAGGTTCAGCAGTAAGCAGAAAATAGCCTACCGATTGCACCTTTAAAGGGATAGTTCACCCAAAAAGAAAAACAAAAATATGTCATCGTTTACTCACCCTCATGTTGTTCCATACCTGAAAAATGTATATTATTGACACGTATTTGCTTTTGACTCTATACACATGTTAATCAACAAATGTATTTGATTTAAGAGTGAAGAAACAAAGTCATTTTTTGTTAGAGTTTGGAACAATATTAAGGTGAGTAATTAATGACAGAATTGTCATTTTTAGGTGTACTAGCCTATTCTTTAAAAATGCAGAGATGCAAACTTCTCACCTTTCAGCTAATGTCACCCTTTCTGAAGCTACTCTGCATTTTCCTTATTAAAATGACCTGAAAGTGTTATTTTAAGCCTAAACACTTAAAACAAAAGCTTTTATACAACAAACGAATCAACTGACAATATATATTTGAAACACCTGCAATGACTTTCTCACCTTTTTCACCTCTCATGAGTTTGCTTCCCTGAAAATGTGAAACACCAACTGTTCAACTGTTAACAGCTTAATGTCTGTTTTGTTTATGAGAACATTTAGTCCAAGACTAGACTTGTTTTCCACAAATTTGCTTGTTGTATGCCAATAGCTGGCTGTCTTAATTTTGACTCCTGACTTGCTCATGTAAGTGCATGTTTATATTTCAGAGCACTGATATTCTGTTTGCATGAAAAAATTCCCTTTACAGTAGCACCTCTCAATTTTATCTCTGTGTGTGATAAAATTATATATGAGAGAGACAAATGACTGTATTTCATGTCTGTGAGTACTGTATTCAGCAAGGCCTATAATAAACCTTCATCTCCGTGACTCCTGTCGAGAATGTGTCACATTTTCACCCAAACATACACAAACACACGTGCCAGTAAGACATTGTGCTGGTACACTTGTCTGGAATGGGAGTACTTGGAATTTCTCTTTCCATAAGGATCTATTACCGTGGGTCAGTCCTTAAGAAGTCTAGGGTATGTCCCATTTTATACAGCCAAGTAACTTTGTGTGTGTGTGTGGACATCTATTTGTTTGCAAAACAGATTTTCAAACGCCATTATCAGTGCTGTGTGTGTAACACTCAAAATTCATTTTGGTGCTTCCTACTTCCTCTGTCGTTGCCTAGCAACCCTTGAGGCTGCTAAATAAATATCAGTGTGTGGTGTGAGCGTTGCTCCTGATATATGCAGAGGTAAGAAAAGATGCATCGCTGTTACTAAGTTGGAAAGTTTCTTCAATTCAAACCAAACCTCAATGATGCAAGGAGTTATACTTGCAAGTGTTTGGTCATGCAATATTTACATCATTATGAAAATTGTGCATGAGATAAACATGCAAATATAGAATCAGAGCTGCTACACTGAAAAAGTACCATGGGTTCACCAGGTTTTTTGGACATGAGAAAATGTTTTGGTCATATACCATGGTTATACCATGTTGTTTTGGTTATGTTCCATGGTAATACCATGTATTGTGGTCTTGCACCATTATTATACCATGTTTTTTGTCATGTACCATGGTAATAATAACGTGTTTGGAAATGTACTGTGGTAATAATTTTTTTTTACATGTACCATGATAATTACATGTACCGTGATTATAACATGTTTTTGGTTATACCAAGTTTTTGTCAAGTACAGTGGTAATACCATGTTTTGTGGTCTTGCACCATTATTATACCATGTTTTTGTCATGTACCCTGGTAATACCGTGTTTTTGTTGTTGTTTTGGTTATGTACCATGATCATACCATTTTTTTGAAAATGCATCTTGGTTATACCATGTTTTTAGGTCATGCTTCATAATAATGACATGTTTTTGAACATGCATCTTGGTTATTACCTGTTTTTTTTCATGTACCATGATATTGGTTATACAATGTTTTATGCTCCTTTACATGCATTTTGGTTATATCATGTTTTTTGGTCATGTATAATGGCTATAATTTTTTTTTTTGGGTCATGTACCAGGGTTATACCATGTCTTATAGTCATGTACCTTGGTAATGCTATATTTGAAGATATGTACCATGGTAATACCATGGTGTTTGGGCATATACCTTGATAATACTATGTACCGTGGTTAAACTATTTTTTTTTTGTCTTGTCCCATGGTTATACAATCAATGTTTTTTTGTTTTTTTTGGTAATACCATGATATTACCTTGTTTATGGACATATACTGTGGTAATTACAAATGTTTTTGTCATGATACCATGATAATACCATAATCATTGGGAATGTATCATGATATTGCAACGTTTTTAAATGCAATGTGACCTTTCAATGACATTTGAATTGTATATATGAATAGCTGCTTTGTGTGGAAAGAAACTCTGGTAAACTCTGATAAAGCTGTCGGTTCCTCTCATTGGTTGTGAACCTGCCCTTTATTCCCAGGCTGCTTCTGGTTGGTTTATCACAGTATTAGTCACTTTTGTACTAATGCTTACCTGCCAAAGTTAATATAGACATTGGCATATATACTGCCAACTAGGCTATTAAAAATAGCAAGTGAAACAGTAGGCATTATGCAATGATAAATGTGTCAAACAGTAGTTTGCTAATTGTCACATGGCCTCATCATGAAATAAATAAGTAAATGCAGAAATAAATGCAAATGTTAGCAAATTTCCATACTCCAAGTCAGCACAGTATACATATAGCTACTTACTAATATGTTAGCATGCTTTTCCAAACATAATCAGTATGGAATATTGTACCTTGTTGAAGTACTTTGGAGTATAATGAAAATACCATGCTGCATGAATATGGTAATAATACCATGGTATACATCAAAGTACCAGGGTTATCATCTGATAATTGTACTGTACCATGGTACAACCACATTACTTTTCATAAGGACTGTCTGTGCTCTAAAATGTGACATACAGTCACGTGCACAATTATGTTAAACCTTTTTTCCACTCTTTTTTATTTTTTTTTTTGAGAAAAACTTCTCATTTCTCACTTCCATGTTTTTCCTCGTTGTGGGCTCAATGACTTCCTCTTTTCAGAACATAACATTCTGCCTGTTCTGTCCTCATCCAATCACAGAATGGGTCCATTACTGTGGAAACCATGCCAGGCAGGGTATCGCTCAGATCAGACTTTACTCCACTGGTGGCTATGGCAACAGTGCTGTTTTGGTAATGCCAATGGAAACAGTGTTAGTAATGATTTTAGTCATGCTTAATTTACACCAACTCACTCCTCGGCTCTGTGCAGGCCAAACCAAATGCTTATGGAGAATATGTCTAAGCTGTGTTTAATAGAAGGTAATTTCAGGTATGAACAGATATGCAACTCTCTGTTACGCAAAAGTACTTTGGTGTTGCTACAGTGTTGGTATCAGATGGAAATATGACTAGTTTAAACAATGTGAAATGATATTGTATAATTCCATGGTATGTGGGTAATTGACATAATGAAATACAATGGGAAGTTGAAATGTCCTGTGGTGACATGCTATACTCTGTCTAAATCTATTTTAAACAGCATTTTGCTACTTATTTTATACTCACTATGCACATTTATGACCATATTAATGAAGACTACATGGAATATTTAGGCTATACTTTATAAAAATTAATTTGTCACACTGCAGGACCAATTACAATTAACTAGTGAAGGGAAAAAGGTGATTAAAAATGGGAGGAAAGCTTGTGACCAGTTACAGGGCTGAAGATATACACTTTCCCTTGTAGGTTTATAATAATTTTAACCTAAAATACTGAAAGTCCATGTACATGTCAACTACGTCATGGCAGTGTCCAAAAAAACCCTGGTAATACCATTGCATTACATGGCATACCACAGTCATGTTTTGTACAGTATATGCTGTCGGCTCTTATTTGAATATTTGCTCTTGGTATTTGTAGTTGATGAGGGGCATTCAATGATTTTTAGTGGTTTAAGCTTCATTTTGTGCTTTCTCTTCTCTCCTGGAGGTATGGCAAAGGTTAAGCACTTTCTAAATGGCGTTTGTATCTGTAGTTGTGGAAGAGGAAGTGAGAGACAGAAACAGGAAGTTGTCAAAAGAGTATCAATATCTGAGTCACAAACGGAATGTTCTGGGATATAAGTAGCTAATTGGCCTTCAGCTGCTTCAGCGTGTATGTAGATTAACAAGCAAACCATCTAATGATAAGGACAGAGTGCTGGCCACAAATGTACCATGGAAACCATAGTTTTCATCCAAAGTACTATAGATACTGTCAGGGGGGTCAGAGTTTGGCTGATTAGCTTTTGCTGTTAGTGCCTGCTGATAGATGATGTAACTACACCATTATGGGGGCAAAATGCATCTTTTCCAATGGTGTGTTGGGTTGATAGGGTTGCCAGGGTTTGTTAAATTTGATTGCGGAGTGAATTGGCAGATGTATTAGTGGCATGAAATGTGAGCTGCAGGTAAAGTGGAAAGAGGTTTATTGATTTGGCACTGTGAGTTCTGTGCAGTGTAAAGCCATTAAATTCCTGAGGAAGTCAATTCACAGCCATCAAGTAGATTTTAAATTTTTGCCGCCTCGATGCTAAATTGTTGTGGATGGTTGCTAGGGTAATCTGGGTGATTGCTAGGTGACTACTAGCCCAAGTCAAATGAGCCCACTTTCAGGTCACTTTGATATTCTGATCTCTAGACAGCGTAAGTGTATTGGATTTTTTTAGCCCATTGTATCGTCTGCAGGTGAAAATTGTTATAGAGAATAAAAAGTTCTTTGTTGAACTTCATAAAGGTTCTCTTATGACAATTTTGACCCTTTTGGTGCTATCAAAAGTTTTCCTGTCCAACCACTGGGCGACACCATGATGATTCTGGATTGTTTTCTGGTTCTGGTCTCCATAATAAGCGATGTAAAAATCACCGAAACGAGCAATCAAGACAGAGAAATCCAAACATTTTAAGTGGTAGTTGGAGTTAAAATTAGTTCATGCTTAACTTGTGAGTTATTGGCTTTCATAACAACCCGAAGTAGTTAATGATATCAAAGTTACTAACCTTTAGGGCTGAAACGATTAGTCGATGTTATCGATAACGTCGACAATAAAAAAATTGTCGACAAAATTTATTGTTGTCGAATAGTCATACAAAACGCTAATGATGGCGCACAAGAGCAGCACTGCAGCTCGCTCCTGACTGAGGAGAGGAAGAAATACACAGCTCACAGTCCAGATAAACTCTAAACTTTCACAACTTCAGGTGATGTAGATCACAAAGTATGAAGGAATTATACAAAAATACCAAATAAGTAAATACAGAAGCACTGTCTTTGTGGAATAAGCGGAGTCTGAGCTGCCGCTCCGCTGAAGCAAAACTTGTGTGTCGAGCTTCTTTAAAGGAAACACCTCGGTGTTACATCTTTATTGCAGTTATATTTAATGCTTTATAGCTTTATTAAAGTTCATATAATACGGAAGCAGATCATGTAAATAACTACAAACTCTGAAAGTGTCATTTCTCTGTGCAGTCAGCGCCTCTTCTGTGAGCTGTGCGAATTGTCCCGTTCTAAGGGGGAAGAGACTGAAACGGCACCCGGGTGATGCACACTCTGTCTCGGGGACGCTCGTCCCTCATGCACACGTGCTTGCTGCAGCTCACAACTTATTATATCATAATACAGTATATGTGCCACTGTGCATTTCTTAGCGTGAAGAAAACTGGCAATACGCAGCTTTATTAATAAGAGAGAGTTTGTTTTTTTTGTGAGTTAAAGATGGATTGAAGTGAACAGAAAGGTGAGAGAGGGTAGTCTTCACCCCATTACACACTGCAACAAAATACATTTTTGATTTGTTTTTGTTTTGGCTTGTTTTCCAATATATCTAAACCTCCTTTAAAACAATGTACATTTACTTTAGCAGCTATACTGCAGAAGAAAAAATTGTTATCTGAGAATGTTGAATATAATATTAAAAATAAAAATATTTTAAAATATCCAAAAATCCTTAAAAAAAAAAAAAAAGAGCATATAAGATATTTAGACTTGCTTTTAGAGAATAGATCTTGAATATAAGTATATTTCGTCTTTACTGCACTCGCAGAAGTATAACTAAGTGAAAAAAATACACTTATATACAAAATACACTTAATGTATCTATTTAAGATACATTCTCTTAAAGCAAGTCTCAATATCTTATATGTTGCTTCTCAAGTAAATTTATTTTTAGACCATTTTAAATGGAAAACAAGACAAAAACACTTGATAACAATAGGATTTTTTACTGAATTAAACTTAATAAAAAGTATTTATTTCCCTTTCATTCAGTGAATGTCATTTAGAGGTATTTTTAAAAGATGATTTTGTCCTCTTTATTGTTAGTAAGCACGTTTAATACAACTTTAATCAGGGCACAAGCTGAATAGTCAGCTAAGAGCTAATGATTAATCGTTGGAATAATCGCCAGAATAGTCGAATAATCGTTCTAATTATCGTTAGATTAGTCGATTATCAAAAAAATCATTAGTTACAGCCCTACTAACCTTAGGCCATCGCTTCTTGTCATCTATCCACTCAGGTGAGGCACTGTTAAAAGACGGTTCATCATGACTCACATGTTTTTTTATTTGGCAATTTAATACTCAAAACATCACACTTTCGGCTAAAAACATATGCTGATGTGAGTGAAAACACTGGAGACTGGAAAACAAAAACAGGCTTCTGTTATGAATGGTGAAACACTTTTTTGGGGGTTTCACTGCTAAGGCCACATCTACACTTATCTATTTAAGTTTGACACCTCAGTTTTCTGTTTCTGTGATGTGAAAAAAATGGATGGAATGGCGGAATCCAGTCATAAAACAGAATTAACTATAAAATGCGGAATGTCACAGAATTTGACATGCTGTATTTGAGATAAAATGGATGTATGAATGAATGCACAAATAATCAAATTAAAATCATGATATGCCCTAGTGTGATGATTAATCAACAAAGTGCTGCGATTTAATGAAATAAATAAACAGTCTGCATGTGCTGCACGCTTCCAAATGAATATAACGGAATTTGCAAAAAAAAATTAAAAGTTTAGATTTAATTTTAATGTATTAAATTATTATAAAACGCCATTCTAATGTAATTGAGAGGCGTGAACATATTAAAATCATTGAAAACGTCTGGTCTGGATGAATAGGCATTTTTAAATCCAATGTTGAATAACAGTAAGGATGCCTGGCTGTTCTCTTAATGTAGTTTCTTTCTTGATTTTAAATCTGATTACTAGAGATCTATGTCCTGAGAATAACTAAGTTTACTCCCTCTGTTCTGTAGCTAAGTGGTTAAGATAATATGAGTTCTGTGTTTACAGTAAGTGCGTACGTGTAATAGTGTGTGTGTGTATGTGTGTGTGTGTGTGTGTGTGTGTGTGTGTGTGTGTCTAAATCTAGTATTTCACTCTCACCTCCTCTGTTCTGCCAAAAGAATCATTGGATAACACCCCCAATTTTTAATCTCTTCTTGGTTTTACCCTAGCTTCAGCCCAAGGCTTTCTCTATCAGTTCAAAAGCAGTGCATGTGTGTTTCAGGTTGGAGTGGTATTAAACCTGAGAAGGCTTATCCTCTCACATCACACTCTGAGCATAAGTGATGTACTTATGAAGTCAGAGAAAGAGAGAGACTTGAAGGGAGGGGGGGCAGGACACATTCTAAATCAGCCTCATTTCACAATATGACATATTTGAAGAATTTTTTTAAATAGTTTAATTGTGGCGAGGGCGTGGTTGAGTGTCTGTCCAGGGAGAGGTGAAGCGGTAAGGATTCATCCCTGGGTGACAATTAGGTCTAACAGCTGCTTCTTGTTGCAGTAATTTGGGAAGAGCGATACGAGGACCCCACGCCAGAGCCCAGGGAAAGAGAGAGAGTGATGCACAGAAGTGCGACAAGCATATAGAGTGTTTATTTTGGAGTTAATAAAAGAGTGTGACGTTACCTGAACCCTGCTTTCTCATTCCTACAATGACCAGTCCTGTTACATTTATGTTTTAAGAATATGTGATATAATTTGAAAGAAAGCATATCAACTGAACTTTTAAGAAATGTCAGCATTTCTTATGATAGAACCTTAATTATTAGAACTAAAATATAGAACCCATGTATTTATAAATATATCTTTGTCCATTTTTAGAAATAATTTAGTTATTATACTTCAGTTATAATGGTTCCTGTGCCCCTGTTCGAAAGACCCCATGATATCAAAATGTGACTTTTGGGGCTTTTGGTCCATGTCGGTTAGCTTTAAATGCATCTATATAAACTTTTAGCAGATATACACAATTACAATTTACTGTCTTTTTAGGGAAAACAGTTAAAAAATATCATGACTCATCTTTCACTCAGGGGCGTATACAGTTCTTTGTCCAAGAAAATACTCTGTAGAATGAGAATTCCCCTTCCCCTAATGCCAGCTGCAACCGTCTAGCAAGTAGCAAATCATATTTCATGGCTGTGACATAACCAAAACCTACTGGCTATTTAAAAAGTGTCAGTCTATCTGACATGTCTTGCCTAAACGTCCTTTTTATATGTCAAACACAGGAAAGAAAACTGCACTCTTCAAGCCATTTCATGGGGTGTTTAAAATACTTGTCATTCTTACAATTTCAGAATCAAAACACATGGAAGACGTTTTAAAGTGTTTGTGTATTTGGCACATGGAGCCCTGTGTGTTGGTGAGTGTATGTATCAAATTTCTACTGGCACACATACCTCGTATGCCCAGTATACTTTCCCTGCAAATACAACTTCCTTGTCACTGTTAAAAAAACAAAAAACACATACACATAAATGTAAACTATTCTGCCAACAGCTGTGAAGATGTTTATGTCCATTTGTGTTGCCTGAAAGCAGGGCAACCTCCTACAAAGTTATGTTGGCAACACTGATTAGAGATCAACTGAGTACTCTTTGAAAAGATGGGAGTTTGCTCATAAAAAAGTCGCTGCCGCAATGCTAGGGTGTTGTGGGTAGTTGTCAGAGTATTGCTGTGCTAAAGAGTTCTGAGTTGTTTTTAGCAAATTGTTAGAGTATTTTGGGTGATTGCCAGGGCGTTGCTAGGTGGCTACTAGGGTGTTCTGGATGGTTGCTAGTCTCAAGATATAGCTCGGGTCCCTCTTTCAATTTAAGCCTGTGGGATTTTCTCACCCATTTTATTGTCTGCCAGTCTGATCACTTAAATGTCTGATCTCAAGCCACACAAAATGAGGTTTCATATGTGTCTGTAGCACTTATTGTGCGTGAGTTACACGGCAATGTTTAATACTTGGGATTAGCGGTTTGTTCAAATCCCTAACCCTTTAGGCCAATGTATACTTCGTTTTTTTTGTGTCATCAGCACAGTAGGTGCATACTGTCCAATTTAACAAATCGAATTTCTTTTGATAACTTTTTGCCATGAGTGTAGTTGATACGTGCAAAATTTCGTGCAAATCGGACCACTGATCTAGAATGAGTTTAAAAAAAGTAGTTTTTTAAAAAAAACTGGCAGACGGAAATGAAATTGGAGAAGTACACAGATGAACTAAAACATTAGGACCACCTGCCTAATATGCTGTTCCATCATGTGCCGCCAAAACAGCGCTGACCAGCTGAGGCATGGACTCTACAAGACCTCTGAAGGTGTCCTGTGGGATCTGGCACCAAGACATTAGAAACAGATACTTCAAATCTTGTAAGTTGCAAGCTGGAGCCGCCGTGTATCAAAACTTGTTGGTCCAGCACATCCCACAGATGCTCAGTCGGATTGAGATCTGGGGAATTTGGAGGCCAGGGCAACAACTCTTTAATATGTTCCTCAAACCATTCGCGAACAATGTGTGTAGTGTGGCAGGGAGCATTATCTTGGTGAAAGAGGCCACTGCCATCAGCGAATACCATTGCCATGAAGGTGTGTACCTGGTTTGCAACAATCTTTAGGTAGGTGGCACGTGTCAAATTGACGTCCACATGATTGACATGACAGGGTTTCCCAGCAGAACATTTCCCAGAGCATCACACTCCCACCGGCTTGTCGTCTTCCCACAGTGCATCCTGGTGCCATCACTTCCCCAGTTAAACGGTGCACACTTACACGGCCGTCCACGTGATGTCAAAGAAAACGGGACTCATTGAAATTTCTGTGACTTGTGCCACAGTAGACCTTCTGTCGGTTCGGACCAGATGAGATTGCCTTAGTTGCTTTCGCGCATCGAAGAGCCTTGGGCGCCCAACACCCTGTCGCCGGTTTGTCCTTCCTCGGACCACTGTCAATAGGTGCTCACCACTGCTGACCAGGAGTACCCCACAAGCCTTGCCGTTTCAGAGATGCTCTGACCCAGTTGTTTGTCCAGTTTTGGCTCATAAGTTTATGTTGTGATTTGCTTATCCTTGTACGTCTGCAAAAAACATACCTACAAAGTAACTAGAGTACTTCGTCCCTGATAGATCTGTTCTTTTCCACTTTTCCAAATTGCTTGGCTATAAGTATAATGACACTTCCATGCCATTCTTTGCAACGTCATACCTCATGATATCACTGTAATATCACACCACATCTCAAAGTTTCATTTCTGAATTTCATTACCCGTGAAAATCTCAGTTTTAAGATCTTCGGAGGTGAACTCGGAACTCGTCTTATGTAACGGAATAAAGTTGTTTGGCGATACAACAAAATGGAAGTTAAAAATGTACACTGCATATGAACAATGAGTGATTTGTATGTTTTTGAGAACAATTGCACAACAATTGCACAACTAGATGAAGTGTATTGTTGATGCTGTTTAACAATGTGTGTGTGTGTTTTTGAGTTGAAATATAGCTGGTAATCAGCTTAATAACACAAACACGTCAAACAAAGTTCACTGTATCACATTAATCACCCACATTCCACAGTGGATCAGAGCAAAAACTAACTTCTCTCCCTCTCTCCTTTTCATTTTCTTCAGTTTTTAAACATTGGACATATAGCAAACCATTGTTTATTGTTTTTGCTTAATATATAAGCCGCAGAAAAAATGTAATCTACAAAAATAGTTTTGCTGCTAGTTTTCTACTTCGTATTTATAGTTCCAGCAGAAAAATGGAATTGTAACTGTTTCTCGTTCACATTGAGTTGAATTTTTTCATTGTTTTTGCGCACGTTCTGTTTGACAATCATGTGAGGAGCTGTTTGATTTTCTATACCGGTGTCGATCAGTATGTTCGCTTCGATGGTTCCTGGAGGAGCCGGATCCCCATGCTCCTTCTCGCCTCACCCCGCTGCAGGAGTACCTGCAGACACTCCTGCAAATTAAGATGGACAGTGATGTGAGTAGTCACAGCAACTGCATCCCTAAGCTGGTCATTATGGTGATGTCACCCATTGTTTGTTCAATGTAATTATGTAACGGTAGCTCAGAGTACAGGATGTGACGATGAATGATATCAGCAAATGTGTATTAGACTGCCTCAATGAAATTGGTTTATTACCATTAAACCTTTACCTAACTGGGTTAGACGCTTGAAACTGACCTGGCCAACCACCACCAGTGTGCAGCATCCACCTGGATGATGCGACGGCAGCCATAGTGCGCGAGTACACTCACCACACACCAGCTACTGGTGGAGAGGAGAGAGTAGAGTTATAGAGCCAATTAGTGGATGGGGATTATTAGGAGGCCATGATTGAGATGGGCCAATGGGGAGAATTTAGCCAGGACACCGGGGTTACACCCCTACTCTTTACGAGAAGCGCTCTAGGTCCCCGTATTTTTTACTGTACATTTCTGGCAACCACAGCTGCCGGTATTTTACTGTAAATTTGACCTTATTTATTTATTTATTTATTTTTTTACAGTGTTACCCCTCATGTCATTCCAATCCTGTATGCTGTTAGACTTCTTTGACTTAAATTTAATGTTCAGACTATACAATATAGCGCCCAAGTTGTATAGACTACTTTTATGCTGCTTTTTGTGATTGTTGGAGCGTAACAGCTGGTCATTATGAATTGTTCTTATTTAGCAAAAGCTTCGTAATGATTCTTCAAAAATTTCTACTGGGTAAATAATGTCAGAACTGGGATTTTGGGGATTTTTCCTTTAAAATGGTGACACTGACCAATATTTATTTGGGAGAATCATTTGAAATGAGTCTACAACCATTTTAAAACACTAGAAATGTAACAATCTTATAGTAACTACAGTTTTTAGAGGTTGTACACAAACTCACTGTGATCTTTAGGCTAATGGAATGATCTGAGGGAGTTTGGAGGGTTAAATGTCACTAAATAATACATGTTTAATAACTGAATTGGATTCTAATGAATTAGAGGATGTAATGGATTTTGTAGAAGCTTCAGAGTCTTTTAAAATTGAAATCCGTGTTATCTGTACAGTTTGTCCAGTGTTGTCAGCATGCACTGTTGAGGATCAAGCACACAATAGCAATGTTTGAAAGTTAGTTCATGTGGTTGAGATAGTGTGTGTGTGTGTGTGTGTGTGTGTATGTTATTATGTCATCATCATTCTGGTCAAAGTGACTCAAATTCCAGTTTTTGGCTATGGGTGGAGCTTTGAATGTGACAGACGTGTGACTCCACCTAAAGTCTCCTAACCCCACTTGGTTTGGCAGACCATCAAATACAGAAACAAATCACATTCATACTCTTCTCTTTCCCTCGTTTTCTCTCTTGATGTAAATTTCACACATACAGTTAACACAATGTTATCAGTTTTTACAGTTTATGCTTTCATGAATTTATACACATTTACAAAAATTCACCAATGCATGCATGGCAACATGCACACATCCCCATTGCAGCATTTATTTGTGTTATATATCAACATGAAACAACATTCGCAACCCCCCCTTTCGTAATGTGATCTAGCCATATCCGAGTGAAACAGAACATTTAAAGGTGTGTTCTGAGTTCAAGACAAGTTCAGTCGACAGCATTTGTAGCATACATAACTTTGTCTCTTCCCTTGTTTATTTAAATCAAAGCAAAAATGCAGTTACAGTAAGAAATTTACAATGGAAGTGATGTTTACGTCTTGTTACCACTTGTAAACATAAAACACGTTAGCATGATTTAAGTGTGATAAAATCAGGGATTTACTGACGTCATGTAGTCATGACATCAGAGTTGCAATGTTCTTTCTGTAGTGGATGGGGATCTGGATTTTAAGCGTGAATATTTGTGATTTATAATGTTTGCAGTGTTTTGGTAAAGGCTTTATTATGGTAATGTTGTGGAGATGTTCTTTTGGGCAATTAAAAGTGCAGTTTAAATCGATGGCCTGTTTCAGAGCAGTGTATGTAGAGAAGGCATTCTAGTTCATCTTAGGCTTTTTCATTTCACAAAGACAAATATTGGCTATATGACCATCCAAGGGTCTGTGCGTGACCTTTGTGTGTATCATGACTAAGAGGTTACAGTAGCTCTGCTCTGCCTTTATCTGCTACACAAAGACCCAGTGTGAAAGACCAATGGATTGGCATTTTACACACACACACAGAAACACACAAACTGCCTAACATCTCACACAAATATTTGTCCCTAAATGCAAAACCGCCTACAAGCACCAGTTACAATGAACAGAGGCTATTCAAAGGAGATTCTTATTTCTCCATAAAGAGCATGACTTCAAAACATCTCATAATGATTAAAAACCACTACCACATGCACTGAACATGTGCATAAATGTGTCAAGACTTACTAGATTTTTATATTTTCTGAAGATAATGTAAGTGGTGCTTGCAAAATCAGTGCCATGTTGCTAGGGTGCAGAATTGTCATTTTTGTGTGAACTATCCCTTTAACACTGTCCGCATGTGTTAATGAGGTCATTAGTCACTTTGAAATAATGTCTGAGCTATTTATTTTGCTCACACACACTCAGCATCTGCACCTTCTCAAAGCCACTTCCAGTAGTTTTTAGGTCAGCAGGAATCTGTCGAGTGTTATTTTAACGTTCCTCAGAGACCAGAAAAACAAAATAGAGCAAATTGGTCAGAGCTCTTTCTAATTTAATGTGAAATAATACAATCATGATGTAATTTTTTCGATGTTAAAAAACTTTCTCCTATTCCATCTTAATATGCAGAGAGAACTAGAAGTAAGTATCAAAGCATTCCTCTGTTTGAGGATCTCAACCAGACCGCCACAGCAACATTGGCATAACCAATGACGGGTTTCGGGCTGGACTATCTGTTTGCTTGACCAATCGTAAACCTGTTTACCGTCATTATTTTTGCAGTGCCACTTGGTGACGCTGGTGGGGTAGAGCTTGAAGTCTAGGCTGGCTTGCTGGTCTTAGCTGAGTTAAGACCAGCAAAAAATTATCATAGAAGTACCACAAAAATGATTAAAAAGTAATTTTAATAGTAGTAGTTTTTCATGTACACTTTTTTTTTTTTTAAATGAAACTATTGGTTAGGTTTGGGTTAAAGGTTTTGTTAATTTAAAACTTGATAGGTGCTCAAAAAATGAAAATTCTCTCATCATTTACTCACCCTCATGCCATTCCAGAAGTGTATGACTTTCTTTCTTCAGCAGAACACATTTGAAGAAAAATATAAAAAATATCTTAGCTCAGTAGGTCCTTGAAATGCAAGTGTGATCCGACCTTTGAAGCTCCAAAAAGAACAGACAGTCAGCATAAACGCTTTTGATGCGAAAAAGATCAATATTTAAGTACTTTTTAAATATAAATCATTGCTTCTGGTCTGCATTATTATGCGCGTGTGATGTAATCGTGTTGTTATGTTCATGCGAGAACAGACGCAGGTCCGACACATCCGGAAAAGCGGAGCTGTTTACAGCTGAGTTGGAGAAACTCTATACAGAAGCTTCATTGGTTTTGGTTTAGATCTGTATTTGTATCTGTTCATTTACTCACAATGGCGCATTTCTGTGCTCATCCTGGATGTCTCAACCGAGAGAAAAACGTGAGATTATGTCCGAACATGCCATCGCGAATACGACACACGAGAGACCATGTGAACTCCGCCCCATCGTGAATGCGGTACTGCTGCTGACCGGAAGCGATGATTTATAGTTAAAAAGTCCTTAAATCTTGATATTTTTTGCACCAAAAGTGATCATTTTGCTTTAGAAGACATTGGTTTAACCAGTGGAGTCGTATTGATGTCATTTATGCTGACTGTCTGGGATTTTTGGAGCTTCAAAGGTCGGATCACCATCCACTTGCATTTTAAGGACCTACTGAGCTATTTTTCTTCAGATGTGTTCTGTTGAAGAAAGAAAGTCATACACATCTGGGATGGCATGAGGGTGAGTAGATGATGAGAGAATTTTCATATTTGGGTGGACTATCCCTTTAAAATGTATTTTTTCAGTAGAAGTCTATGGTCCCCATTTAGCTTGTAAGCTAAGTAGCTGTGTGTGTGCTCTACATTTTTTAAATTCTCCCATGTGCTGTTCAAAGTCATTTGTGTACGTGCGTGGTGTGTGTGAATCATACTCTTAGAAGTGTGTGTTCTTGGGGGAATTTCTAGTTTGATGGCACTTGCTAGCATCAGTCACAAACTCACAAAAGAGACTTTAAGACCTTGATGTTTGTGTGTGTGTTGGAATTTCAGGGACTTTTAGGTTTATAGGTGGTTAATTAGTACTGAATCACAAGCACACAAGAAAGACTTTCAGTCTTGTTTGTGTGTTTCTTGTCAGTTCAGTGATGACAACGGTTAGCCACGCATTGTCTCTAACTCTCTACTGCTTCATGAGATTGGCAGTGGAACTGCAGAATTATCAAAAACCTTGGGGTCTTTTGGGACATTCTGCTACCTAAAAACTAGGTTAAAAACTAAATTTATGGTCTGGTTTTAGTATTAACACTTGTCTGTGTTTGTCTCTACATACACCTACACATACGTGCACAGTTTTACAATGTTGTCGTATTAGTGTTTCCGTTGCATCTTGTCTATGTGTGCAAAGGTGTCCAGTTTGCACAAGTGCTGGCCTGAGCAAACAGTTTACAGACAGCAATAAAACCTGGGCATATATTCAGACTGAGGTTTACATATATCAAATTACTCCACTGTATTTGAGGTATTATTCATGTCTGTTGCACAAACTGCGTGGAATGAGTTATGCGTCAAAGTTTAATACTTACAGTTAGGGGTTTGTTCAAATCCCTAACTCCAAGTATGAGCAATAGCAATAGTGATGCTTGTCAAACTTTGCTGTTTTTACAAAACGTATCTCAGCGACAGATTGCAACAGTGCAGTAATGCTCTAGTCTTTGGAGTCATTGGATTTAATGAGATCATGAGAGAAGAGTGAACTCTAGGATCTCTCTATGTCCCATCAGACCAAATTCTGGCTATTTATAGTCAGTGAGGAGGCGTGTGGTGTGTGTGTGTGTGTGTGTGTGTCTGGATGATGGAATATATGTCATAAAACTATTCTCATGCATGTGCTGTTGTACAATTGTGCGTACTTACATTTTAGGCTGAATTACAGCATTCTGCATTCCTGACATCTTTGACTGGTTACAGCTGACAGAATAATTAAGAAAATGATTATATCTTTCCATTTAAAGGCTAGAGTATGACCTCATTTTTTATTCAGAATCCATGATGACATCATCAAGCTGGCCATACCTGTAAAATTCCAGCATGTCAAGATTTTGTATTGTTTTGTGTATAAGCTATCATATGGCTTAAAAATGTAAAATATTTTGCATAAGTTCTATATACTATACTTTTATCGTTAATTTTTTATGTTTTTTTTTCTTGTCCTTTTTTGGGGGGTTGAAAGACGTGGTCAATATTGTTAATAGATGTGTCGATGTATGGAAATCACTTTCACTCACTCTCTATTCCTCTATAGTCTCTCAATCACCACCTGGCAGAGCTTTGATTTTACAAGTGTGCAGTGCAGACGCCCACAGCTGAGTATGGTTGTGTGCTCACCTCTCCCTCTCCCTCTCTCTTTCTCTGATCCTTCCTTTCTGTCCAGTAGACGAGTGCACAGCGGGTTCAGGTGCTCTACAATCTGTGCGGTCTCTGTTCGGGGGTCTGCTGGTGACCTTTTACAACCCTCATTAATCCATGCTGACTTAGTACATGGCGGATACTATTGCATATGTCACCCCCGCTCGAGTACAGTGGATATATAGGTACTCCATCACCTCTGTTGGAGTGTGTGTTCTACTCTCTGGAACATCTCGAAAACTTTTGGCTAATGTTATGTAAAGGTTATTCAGATGTTAGAAACAAACATTCCTTATGATGTTTTAGGCCATGTCCACACTAATCCAATTAAGTTTAAAACTTCGTTTTCAGTTTTGTAACGTCATCTTTTTCAAAGTACGTGATAATGGTGAGCATTTTTTAAATGCTCGATTTTCGGAGGAGGAAAATGGCATTCTATTGTGGATGAGTGGCATAAACTTAGCAATTTTAATGCATTTTCAAACTAAAATGTAGTAGTGTGGACATGGCCTTAGAGAATTTGATAAAAGCTTTCAAAACACTGTAAGATAATGCTCTTAGAACAATATTGGGACTTGGGTTGTACTTATTATGTACATATGTGTTGATGCATTGTACTTACATTTAAAGTAACCAGCCACAGTGGCGGGTTGGTAACCAATTTTACCAGCCATTTTGATTTTTTACCAGCCAGAGTATATATACTCTGGCAGCCAAAAGTTTGGAATAATGTACAGATTTTCAGAAGGAAATTGGTACTTTAATTCACCAAAGTGACATTCAACTGATCACAAAGTATAGTCAGGACATTACTGATGTAAAAAGCAGCACCATCGCTATTTGAAAAAGTCATTTTTGATCAAATCTAGACAGGTCCCATTTCCAGCAGCCATCATGTCCAACACCTTATCCTTGAGTAATCGTGCTAAATTGCTGATTTGGTACTAGAAAATCACTTGCCATTATATCAAACACAGTTGAAAGCTATTTGGTTCGTTAAATGAAGCTTAATATTGTCTTTGTGTTTGTTTTTGAGTTGCAAGTATTGCACAGTATGCAATAGACTGGCATGTCTTCAGGTCAATATTAGGTCAAAAATGGCAAAAAATTAACAGCTTTCTCTAGAAACTCATCAGTCAATCATTGTTTTGAGGAATGAAGGCTATACAATGCTTGAAATTGCCAAACAACTGACGATTTCATACAAAGATGTACACTACAGTCTTCAAAGACAAAGGACAACTGGCTCTAACAAGGACAGAAAGAGATGTGGAAGGCCAGATGTACAACTAAACAAGAGGATAAGTACATCAGAGTCTCTAGTTTGAGAAATAGACGCCTCACATGTCCTCAGCTGACAGCTTCATTGAATTCTACCCGCTAAACACCAGTTTCATGTACAACAGTAAAGAGAAGACTCAGGGGTGCAGGCCTTATGGGAAGAATTGCAAAGAAAAAGCCACTTTTGAAACAGAAAAACAAAAAGAAAAGGTTAGAGTGGGCAAAGAAACACAGACATTGGACAACAGATAATTGGCAAAGAGTGTTATGGATCTTAACCCCATTGAGCTTTTGTGGGATCAGCTAGACTGTAAGGTGTGTGAGAAGTGCCTGACAAGACAGCCACATCTATGGCAAGTGCTACAGGAAGCGTGGGGTGAAATGTCACCTGAGTATCTGGACAAACTGACAGCTAGAATGCCAAGGATCTGCAAAGCTGTCATTGCTGCACGTGGAGGATTTTTTGATGAGAACTCTTTGAAGTAGTTTAAGTTTTTTCAAATTGTAATAGTAATTTTTCACGTTATTAATGTCCTGACTATACACTTTGATCAGTTGAATGCCACTTTGGTGAATAAAAGAACCAATTTGTTTCCATAAGAGCAAAATCTGTACATTATTCCAAACTTTTGGCCGCCAGTGTATATATATATATATATATATATATACAGTATATTTATATTTATAAATATATATATTATAACCTGCCTCAGCTACTTTGAACTAAGGTGTTACAAAAGAGATAAGGGGGGACTCATTATTGCTATTATCCAAAGGATATGTAGTGTATGAAAGTAAAATAAAGTCAATGAATACAGGAGAGCAACAGTGTCGTTCTTTCCATACATGTATTCAAAATGAATTATAACACAAGGATTCCGTAAAGTAAATCAACCACACCATTTCTTGGAATAAAACATTCAAAGAGAGAAAAAATAATATGGCAAAAAACAAAAAAACAAAAACAAATATGAACAAAAACAACATGAGATTGGCAGATGAATGAACAATGATGAAAGAGATTCAAATCTGAAACAGTCCTATTTGATGATAAGATGAAAAAGATGGTCTAGATGACTTGTTAGTTGTAGTAATTCCCGAACAGTCTCTTAGCAGTTGCAAAGATGCACCGAGGATCACAGTGTTGAACAAAGGTAACAGCTTTCTAAGTTGTAGCATCATTCTCAGAAAATAAATCCTTTATTTGAGCAGTAAACCACAAAGAGATTCTCAATCAAGGATTCAGCTGTGGAACCATTATTTTTATCATTTATTATTATTATTATTATGTTTATTGCTTAAAGAACAACAGTGACATAATAGACAAAACAATAGTTATAACCAGACATACAAAGTGGATATAGTACAATACTGTACATACAACTATACATATTCTTACAAAAAGAATTATATATATTTTCCTTCTTTTTTACACAAGTTAGCCTATATTATATTAATTATATTTTTCATTAGAAGAGATGTTTTTATAGCCTTCTTGTTTGTTAAAGTAGTCATAGACTCATATAACATTTTTAGGTCTATACAGAATAATTTGAAGCATGGTTTTATCTCTGTTACTTTTGCTTTATGTAAATGAAATTTCCCAAGCAGAGTTAATAGTTTTATAGTATGGTCAGCTATGTGGAACCATTATACACCATGAGGAATACAAACTGATCTGCCTCTTCCTCTTCTACTTCCTCTATATATACAAAACTCACCCAGGGTACTAACAGTGACTCCTGGTGGCAGGGATGAATACAACACCAAAAGAAAAATATGAACATACCCTGTGACAGGCCTATATGACTGTTGCTATATATATATATATATATATATAGAATTGTAATGTTATTTTAGAATAAAACAAATAACAATATGACATATAACACCACAGTCTATTATTATTATCATAATGATAATTTTGCAACATACAAATGGAGGCTAAAGAGTAGACAAACAAGAAATCTGAGGCTGTATTGAATTATGTTGACACATATGACAATTCACTTGTTGTCCTATTGTTGTTGCAAGTTATTTGCGTATGTATCCTAAGATGCGCGTGTGAGCACCAAAGTGCCAATGACCCTCTGAATACACAGTCAGTCAGACATGTGCATTGACGGCTTTTCTTTGATCTGTTCTTCAAAATACCAACAAGTGTGTTTCTTCAAGCTTGTGCCTTTGTGTCTAATGGCATTTCTTTTCGTATGTCACTCCGAGACGTCTTACAGGTCGCCCGCCACAGTAACGGATAAATGAGCAAAATTACCCACCAATGGGCATGAAATAGCTGCATTTGGCGGGTGACCGGTGCTAATTTTATACACTGTTCATAAGACATTCTTATGTAAATTGTGACAATGGTTGAAATGAATAGTGTTACGAACAATTTACACGGAAATCCATTCTTCACATGTTTCATGAATGAGGACAAATTTTCTGAATGCTATGTTAAAAGAAGAAGATGAAACTGTATTTTATTATACATATCCAACAATGAGCGTGTTTACATGCACGTTCTTACACCGATTATGCTTACTAAGCTGACAACATGTGTGGTCATGTAAACGCATTAAATGGCTTTCCATTATTGGTGTGAGATCATAAACTACTTAAGAATAAACCGATCGACATGGGTGGATTTTTGCCCATTAATCCGATTTTGCGTTGCATGTAAACAAACATCTTTACCGCCGTTCTTACAGGCTTATCCAATGAACACAATATTGTGCGCATACCTTTTCACGGATTGACGTCAAAAGCAAAGAATAACTTGATTATTTTAAATCTCTTGTATAGCGGGGTTGAGAATGAGGCACAGACAACCGTAAACACTTTAGTTTGCCCGGAGGGGCGTTTATTACAATAAACAAGTGCAGTGATAGACAATGAAGAGAATGCTTGAAGTGCTCGAGTGGTTCACGTGTTCCGCGTGATGGAATGTTTGGAAAACATGAAGCAACATGAGCAACATGAATTGGTTATGTTGTAGTATTCCTCATTGTAAGTCACTTTGGATAAAAATGTCTGCTAAATTACTAAATGTTATTGTAAACATGATAAATGGGAGTGTTTAATTCTCTGCGGTAGTGTGTTTTTGGTTGTAGCTGGTCTTACTGTATCTCAGCACTAGAACTGGGCTTGAATAAAGTAACAGAACCACTGAAGTACAGTAGGTTCTTCTAAATCTGGTGCCCAGACATGCAGATGATCTGCTCCAGATGTTGCAGTATATCCAAATAGATATAGCTAAACACTAGATATAGCACCAAAATACTTTCACGGACTTTCTGTTTCACTGTACCTCGTTGGTAGAATGACCTTCCCAACTCCATCCGTGAAGCAGACTCGCTGTCTTCAAAAAATGGCTAAAAACACATCTTTTCCATAGGCACTTTACCATGCACTCATAAATATATATATATATATATATATATATATATATATATATATATATATATATATATATATATATATATATTCTTGTTGCACTGTAATCTGTCTTGGTTACTACTATTCTGATGCTAGTGAAACACTAACTACGTTGATGGAAACGCAATTTATCGCAAAAATTTCACAAGTGTCGACATCATATTTTTCCGTTTAACTCTAGCGCATCAACTCTATGTTGATACATCAGATGTCGCGAAAAACTGGTTTGGAAACACATTTTGTCGAGAAAATTGGCATTAACGCAAAAATGTAGTGTCACATGACCCCAGTCGTTAGCCTGTGTTAATCAGGATGACAATGTATAGCATCCTTTAAAGCCAATTTATTGTACGTGATTATGGATTGATCTGAATGGCATAAAGATCCGATCACTGCAAACATGACACTTCCAGGAGTGCCAATACAAATATCTCGTTTCAAGACAAGCACATTGACAAGTGCACGGAGAACAAATGAATGGCCACTGTTTGTGATTAATTTAATCGCGGTAGCCATCCGTTTATTTATTAAAGTTGCTTTTTCACACCAATCAAAATAATAGACGGCAGTCATGGAATTAGCCCACAATATAAAAAACATATCTTTTCTGTGCACAAATATGTTTTAAATTAAAAATATATGCACAATACTAGAAGAAAAGCTTCAGTGTGCTTTTTTGGAACACTAACATATAGAACAATTTAATTAAATTATTGTTTATACTTTTGAAAAAATGCGGGCAAAATTCCCAGTATTAAATTAAAAAAAATTGCCAAACGAAAAACGCATTAAATTTAAAAAAATAAATTACTAAACGAAAAAAATGATATTTTTAGACCTATATATGCCTTTTCTTTACACAAACTTAAATTAGCCTTACCCTGTTCTGCAGACTAATAAAGTCAGCTGAATGACATTTTCTACACTTTAGAACTATTTGTCCAATGTGGAGTTCACTTTCAGAAAACGAGCTTTTGAACATTTTAAAACTTTTAAATATTTTAAGTCTAACCCTCTTTACCTCGGATGGCATTTGCTGAGCTTCTTCAGAAAATGTAAATTGCATTATGACATTAAAATATTTTAGATGACAATCAAGTTCAGTTGGTCGTCAAAAGTTGCTGGACAAATATACAGGACATATTGCAGCTGTGATGGCAATGCTTTAGATTAGATGATTGTTCAAAATAGCCTCTTGAATATCAGGAATGTATCATATGTAAACCCTGATATTACACTGCATCAGTTTTTCTTTAATAGCTGTGCACACCGTATATACACATCGATGGATGATCCTTATACTAAGACCAAAAATTTCCCCACTACTTGGTGCAGGATGCCAGCTTGAACAGGTCCATGACGATTCGCTTTCGGGTTGGAACCGGTGACAACCTGCAATAGGCGCAACATGAGGACCAATATTACAGTCCTATCAGAAGGGCAACTGCTCCCTTTTGATTGCAATTCCTCCTCTTCTGATTGCATTTATTTGTGGAATTAAAATAGTAAGCTGGCTAATTTCAGTGAATTGTCTCAATACTCTCCCCATTTTACCAAAACTTCGGAGGAAATAAATTAGGGACATCTGGGAAGCGAATTAGCGATAAACACACATTTCTGAATGGAAACACCTTCAGGGCAGATTTCTTTTGTGCTAAACCAAAATTTATGCGACAAAGTGTTTTTTTAGGCATGACGTCATCACGCACACCATTTTTATCGATAAAAGGCCATTTGAATGGAAACAGGCAGAAGACGGCGAATTTCGCAAATTTTTTTTTTTTACGCATTTTCACTTTGTTGACAACAAAATAGCGCGAAAAGTGAATGGAAACTAGGCTATTGTAATACAGCATTTTTGGGACAGCTGTCTCCTTAAGATGAATCGCTTATGATGTATTATTCCTCTTTTGTAAGTCGCTTTGGATGAAAGTGTCAGCCAAATGAATAAATGTAAATATAGCTGCAGCCCGAATATCTCCAAACGGTGGCGGGGTAACTACAGAAGGGGTGTGGTTAGTCCATAAGGTGGTTGGGCCAATTTTAAAAGGAGGCGACACTTCCACACACGGATAGGGTTTGGGAAAGGGTTAGGTTAGGTGCTCTGTATATCTTAGCTGGGGGATTGAAGCCCTCGCCCCTTTTTGAGCTTGGCCTGAAGCTACTGTATATCCTTCTATGTATATCTGCTCTGTGCCAGTGGGAGTGGTTTAATCTTTGGGCAGAGACATACTCTGGATTATAATCCACCATTATCACTTTGGGAACAACTGGATTACTGGTGCGTCTGATACTGTAAGACAGATTCCAGCCGGTTTGGGCCGGAGTGCTTTGGTGCTTTTGCATCGTATGCTAGTGGACTGACTGACACAGGTTTGGAGCTGGGAGGCTGGCTGGGCTCAGTTCTAGAACTTGGAGTGGGTGGAACCTGGCGTTGATTGACAGGTTGTATTGGGTGAAGATGGGAGCCACTTCCTCATTCAGAGAAATATGGGCTAAAATGCTGTCAAATCAGAAGGTAAATGGGTGTGCTAGCAATACAATGTTTTGTGTTCTATTACTAAGATATAACAATTTCGTAAGTTATATATTTATTATTACTTTTTTTATTTGTATTGTTTCTCAGAAATACTGAAATTAGTTTGATCCTATTGGGTTAGGTTTAACAAACTTTGAGCCATATACATAATTCCCATACCTTCATTTGTTATTCCTTTTGTGTTATTCCATAGTTATTGAGGGTTATTCCATGCCAAACAAACCAAATAAAAAAAAATTAAATAAAAAAAAAATTATATATATATATATTTTGTTAATAGTTTTTCTGAAGAAAGATAAACATAAAAATGACAAAATGAGGGGGTTACCACCCCTGGGGTTCGCTAGTTCGCTAGTTCGAATCCCAGGGTGTGCTGAGTGACTCCAGCCAGGTCTCCTAAGCAACCAAATTGGCCCGGTTGCTAGGGAGGGTAGAGTCACATGGGGTAACCTCCTCGTGATCGCTATAATGTGGTTCGTTCTCGGTGGGGCGCGTGGTGAGTTGAGCGTGGTTGCCGCGGTGGTCCACACTCACTCTCACCGTGGCAATGCGCTCAACAAGCCACGTGATAAGATGTGCGGGTTGACGATCTCAGACTCGTCCTCCACCACCCGGACTGAGGCGAATCACTATGCGACCACGAGGACTTAAAAGCACATTGGGAATGTGGCATTCCAAATTGGGAGAAAAAGTTACAAAATGACCATTTTTGCCTATGATTAACTACAGGTCACAAAAATAACTTCAGAAAGGTGGTGGCATCATTATTTTATATTTAACCAGAGATAGGTAGGTCTGTTACTAAAATCAGTTGGCTTCAGCCCCCTTTGTTGCATTATATGCAAATGGTGTGTTCCAAATATTGGAAAAAAAGCTTTTTTGTGTTGTTTTTCTAAAGTTGGAGTGCATATAACTCCAGAAATATTAAAGATATTTTAATATCCTTTTACATACTGGATTAGAACAAACTTTTATATATGTATCTTAATTTTTTAGGCCCAATATGGTTAAATCGCAGAGATACAGGGGTCTCAATGTGACATAGTTTTGCTCCAAATCATAGAAAATTGTCAATTTGATTCCCCTTTACAAAATAATGGATTACTCAATAAACATTGATTCATTGCATTTAATATTTCGCCTGTTTTCATCTTTCTTTTGAAAAAGTATCAACAAAATAGTAAATTTCATCCAGGGAATTTTCTGAAATTTGGTTGATTTGTCATGGAATAACCCTATTTGAACTTTGAAGAAGCTAAAATATAAAATAGTTTTGATTTGTTTAACATTTTTAGTCTCGAATTACTCCAGTATTTTTATTTGTGTTATTTCATAGTTTTGATGAATTTAGTATTATTCTAAAATGTTGAAAAAGTGTGTAAAGAACGAGCAGGTGTGTCCAAACGTTTGGCTGGTAGTGTACTTATTTCAGTATTATAAGTAACATTTTAAACACTTCATAGACGTCTTGCTTTGCGTTAACAGAAACGTTTAGACTTCTGAGCATTCGTTCACAGGATATTTTATTTCATCGCATGGTGTCTCAACCACCATTGATCTTTTCTGTGGATATCCAAACCACAAGATAGCACACAATAGTGCAGCAATTTTAACCTCCTTCTGCTCGAGTTTTGCTGTTTTTGTTGCGTTTCTTTGCTCTGGAGTGTGTACTAAATACTGTGTTGTGTAAGAGGAGGTGATCTGTGTTTAAATGAGCCCAACTAATTGCATTAGGTCATTTAAATTCCCCAGATGCTGACAAGGAACTTTTGAGAGTCTCTGTGTGTTTCGTAGCCATGCTTTTGTATTGTTTGTTTTTAATAGGCTTAAATGACAGATCCAAAAGCTGTAATATCAAAGTTATTTGTGACTAGAGTGCAAAAAACTAGAATCATCACCCACATGCACTTCCTGTGCACACAAATGCACGCGTGCAGATTTCTGGGTGCTCATCCTGTCTGCTCAGAGGATGCATGCATACTCTGTGCATGAACAGGAACTGATCAGTGTTGCATGTTTTGTAACAGACAGAGAAAGTGAGGATGCTGGTATCTTCTTATGCATGTAATGTTCGTATGGATGGAGGAAGTGAGTGAAATATTTGCCTGGATTGTTCAAACTTCGAGATGGTTGAAGAGAAAATGGGTGGATGCTGGAGTCAAACAAAGGTGATCTTAAATGTTACTACAACATCGCTCCAAGACTTAAGACTTGCCAATGCTGAACTGATGTTAGCTTCTGTCTAGGGTATACTGCAAAGTTCTTCAGTTGCGTTGTTGTGCGTAGTGTTCAGTTGTTCTAATACTCTTATACTAGTTCCTCATTTGTGCTTGTGAGCACAAATAGAAAGGTTCTTCTGTGGTTTTTTGAAGCGTTTTTTACTCTATAGGTTTCTTCATTGAGCCAAATGGTTCTTTGGAGATTAAAAAGGTTCTTTGTGATAAATAATAGGTTCTTCAGGACAATGTATTTGTTTCTGGGTTGTTTAAAGCACCAGTTGATGGTTTTCTTTTGATAGTTTTCTTAAAATCTATAGAATAAAAAGTTATTTGTGGAACCTTTTTTTTTATTCTGATTGGAAACTTTATTTTCTAGTGTGTACATGTTATAGGTTTGTCAAGGTTTTTTTCAGCGCCATAGGTTCAAATATACTGTATACTATGCATATACTGTATAAATGGTTATTATTATTATTATTTGTTTCTATCAAGAACCACTTTTGGTTGTTCAGGGTTTTGAGTTATTTTTTTTTTCTTTCTGCAGATTAAGAAACTTCTTGATGTTGCATTATAGGTTCTTCAGATCTGTGTATTGGTGTATTGTTTTTTTTAAAAGCACTAAAGAACTAGAGAATTAAAGTTGAACTCTTTAAATGTGGAACTCTTTCAGCATTAGGCTGTAAAATATGTTTTGGTTCTAATTGCAGTCTTTAATTTTTTTTTTTTTCCCACCCAATTTGGAATGCCCAATTCCCAGTGCGCTTTTAAGTCCTTGTGGTCGCGTAGTGATTCGCCTCAATCCGGGTGGCGGAGGATGAATTCCAGTTGCCTCCACGTCTGAGACCATCAACCCGTGCATCTTATCATGTGGCTTGTTGAGCGCGTTGCCATGGAGACATAGCGCGTGTGGAGGCTTCACGCCATCCACCGCGGCATCCGCGCTCAACTCACCACACGCCCCACCGAGAACGAACCACATTATAGCGACCACGAGGAGATTACCCCATGTGACTCTACCCTCCCTAGCAACTGGGCCAATTTGGTTGCTTAGGAGACCTGGCTGGAGTCACTCAGCACACCCTGGGATTCCAACTAGCGAACAGCGTCTTTTGCCACTGAGCTACCCAGGCCCCCGCAATCTTTAATTTTAAGAGTGATGTGAGGATTTTCTAAAAGTTTAGAGTGCAGAGGCACATTAGCAAGAACTTCCTGCTGTGTCATATTCTTTTCATTGATGAAAAAAAACAACCCGATCTCATGAAATGTCGTAAACAATTTACGAGGTGGCTATTTCGTGTGATGTCGCACGATTTTGTTTGCATAAACTCGTACGACTTCTACTTCAGTAGAGTGTGTAAACATGATAGGAAGCTGTTGTGTGTGACAGATGCAAGTAATTGTCAAGTCTTAGATGGAAACGATGTCCAGCGACATCATTGGCTGTAGTGAAAGTCATAGGAATTCAAACGGGTGCAGTCGCACGATATCATACAAATCACATATGGTCAATAGTAAGGCACGAATAACCTTTGAATTTGTTCAGGATTACTGATCTCATATATATTTTGTTTAATGCACTTCTATCAACATAGGCTGCAAACATTGGTCTTTGTCATACTTTACCCAGAATGCACTACGCTCCTACACTGAGCCCTCCTACATCTCCCTTTCAGAAAGTGTGATCAGTATTAGTTTTGGTGTCTAAATTGATATGAAAATGGGACTAATTTCCATGGAATATAATTGTATGTTATACGGAAGAAGTGTTTTACAGAGGTTTTAAGGGGAGTTATTTGCAAAGAGAAAATTAGAAGCATGCCACATACTTAATCACACCGGTATGGAATATTCTATAGATGAACACAACAATCTCTGAGTATAAGATATTTAGGGCTGTTTATAATAGGGAAACTAATGATTTGTCTTTGTGACATGATTTGCCTTGCAACTCTGTTTGATAGTGTGTGTACAGCGGCTATCTATACTGTACACTTTAAAGGAAGTTTGAATGTGCTCTATTCTATAAGGATTCTACAAGCATTTTGTTGACAATATGTACCAGATATCTGCTGCAGGAATTAATATCAGTTATCAAACCTTTTTAAATAAAACTTGGCATGGCAAGACATGGGTTAACCTCCATGTGGTCGCTATAATGTGGTTCTCGCTCTCGGTTTGGTCGTGTGGTGAGTTCTGTGTGGATGCTGCAGAGAATAGCGTGAGCCTCCACACGCGCTAGGTCTCTGCGGTAACAAGCTCAACAAGCCATGTGATAAGATGAGCGGATTGACGGTCTCAGACGTGGAGGCAACTGAGATTCTTCCCTCCGCCTCCCGGATTGAGGCGAGCCACTACGCCACCACGAGGACCTAGAGCGCATTGGGAATTGGGCATTCCAAATTGGGGAGAAAAAGGGGAG